>NC_068983.1:140019624-140021831 GCF_001194135.2 Octopus bimaculoides | reverse complement strand
TATACATATATATATATGTGTATGTATGTATATATATATGTATGTATGTATGCATGTATGTATGTGTATACGTGACTCTGTACGTGAGTTAGGCATGTTAGGCCAGCGTATAGATTACGTTGAATTAAAAACACAAATCAATAGCGGAAAAAACGAGTATTGTGTTTAAGTATTGAATTATCGTTTCCATACGTGTTCGAACAGGTCTTTTGTTCGTTGACACAAAGCAAGACATAAATGAAAAGGCAAATTCAATGAAACTAACAGTAAACATGTTAATTACAATTACTTGTAAATTATATAAATTCTAGTAGTAGTAGTAGTAGTAGTACTAGTAGTAGTAGTAGTAGTAGTAGCAGCAGCAGCAGCAGCAGCAGCAGCAGCAGCAGCAGTAGTAGTAGTAGTAGTAGTAGTAGTAGTAGTAGTAGTAGTAGTAGTAGTTCTCTATCTTACTCCTGGACGAGGCACATGTGGACTATGTTAGAACAAATTCCAAAATGTTTCGCTTTATAATAGTGTTTGGTATCAGACTGGCATGCAAGCCTTTTCCATATGAGTAAAGCTACTTTAGACAGGGGATACACAGTCTCTTGATTATTCTCAAATCGCAATGAATGTGCTGGGTTTCAACATCTCAGCTTTTTGTGCAGTTCTTTGTAGCATGAATAGGGTAGGCGTATTTTTCGTGTCATTACAATCAACCTCATGGGTCGAGCAGTAGCTCGCTGCTAGATGAGCGCAAGATTACTTAATCTCTTTAATACAGTTCAATACTAGCCTTCACTTTAAGTTTTCTAGTACCGTCATTATCAAGATATATTTGCTGTTCATTATTACCAAGTCAAATGGGTTAATGACATTCACTGTACGATATCGATTTACACAGTTATGCCCAAATTATTTATCTTTTGTCGTAGTTAATAATAATAATTATTTATCAAGTAGCGCATGGTAGAATTGCTACAGCAACAAAATAATCATCTTTGCAGTCTTTTTCTATAACTCCTTATACTCCGTGTTCAAATCGATTTTGGATTACATAAAATAAATAATGCTCAAGTGCTTCAGTAAACTCATCAAATGTATTTCCATAAAATTTAAAGAATGGTAAGTGATAGAGGACAGCATTGGCCGTATCCAGAGACGTTTTGTATGAAAATATCTAGTGTACAGTGTTACATTGCCGCGTTGCAGTCAAGGGACAGCGAATGAAAACTCTCACATTGTACGGATAGAATAAGAGGAATATGAACGAAGTTATCCTTCCATATATATCTTTAAGATATACCAGACGAAGATGTTTCTTCAAAAATTCAGGAAGGTCATCGGTGCTATTGTTCCTGTTGCTCTCATTGTTGTTACAGTCACTATTATTATTATTATTATTATTATTATTATTATTATTATTATTATTATTATTATTGTTATCGTCATCAGCATCATCTTAGGCGGTGATATGGCAGAACCGTTAGCGCACAGAATGAAATGCTTACCAACATTTCGTCCATCTTTACGTTCTGGGTTCAAAAGAGTAAAGAGATACAAACCAAGGATAATAAGACAAAGAAAATTCTTTAACACATCGTTAATTATAAGTTACAAGTGTTCCCGTACCAACTCTATTTGCAACGCCATGTATACACAAAAATTATCTCCCCACACTTCCCTTTCTCCCTTTATTCATTATATGTAACCACCCGCTTGATCCCTACCCCACCATAATATCTTCCCCAGAGTCTCCCGCTTACACACGTTTAATTTCAAGCCGATACATTTTTATTTCCTCCCGATACTTTCCTAACAATAAAGTTTGATAGATGCACGATATAATAGTACACCTTCAGGGAAAGTGCGAGGAAGTGACTCTCCAATGCCTAAAACCGCCAATTTTTCGACGTAGACTGGCGTTGCAAGTGGAGAGAGTACGGAAACATTTATAACTTATGATTAAAGATCTGTTAAGGAATTCTCTTTGTCTTCATTTTTTCATCGGGTTGATTACTCTTCATCAATGCACATGGCGGTATAATATTCGTAAAATTTGGATTTTCTGCACCAGAAGTATTCCGGCTTTTGCTAGCATCCCGAAAGTTGTGATAGCCCGGTATTCGGGTTGAGTGCTTCTCTGGAAATTATCTGAACTTCACACCAACTGACCTTAGTATATGTATATATATATATATATATATATATATATATATATATAT
>NC_068983.1:140016973-140018501 GCF_001194135.2 Octopus bimaculoides | reverse complement strand
TATATATATATATATATATAAATACATTTGGACCATCTTCATCCCCAACCCTCTTATTTCCTGAATGTTCGAATAGGTTTCTCTCTTAATATTTATGTTTAAATCTAGTATATACTGTGCTAAGCGTTTTAGGTCTCCTTGCAACATACACAATTTTCTTATTCATTTATTTTTTTTATCTTACCCAGCATACCGGTCTCAATAGATGGTCTTTCCTTTTTACATTTCAAGTGACCAATTATATCGAACGTTGGACCTTGGCCTATCTCACTTCGGACAACAGATCGAAGGCCTTAACCACCTACTGATAAATAAATAAAAATATATTGAATTGATTAGCACTTTATTATGATTAATCTAAAACCTTATTGTATATTCACCCCTTCTTCGACTAAAACCTATTGGCGTATGCCACTACTATTATTTATTTTTTGATTATTTACCCATCCTATCCCCCACCGTATAAAGGATTCATCCACCAAATACTTTTTTAGGTTTAGTCTTTTACTTAACATCCCAAAGAGATACACAAGCCAAAGGGTATGATTACAACCATATTCAACTTTTCCTTTTTCTTCTCTAGGATCTTCTATCTATTTTTCACTCTGATGAAGCTCCGCGTTTCACATTGGTTTCATTACCAAATGTGATAAATAATTTTAGTATATCAATGGAAATACAATACAACATTGGAAGCAGATACAGCTGTTAAATGGGATGAAATATATTTGTTATTGAATTAATAAATGATAATTGACGTAAGTCAACTGCTGTTCATCAATATTTTTCCATTTTCTGATTTGTCTAAATTATATATATACATATATGTGCATAAGCAAACAAACGCACACGCACACTCATACCCACGCACACACCATCATAAGAATACTCATTCATTTGTGTTTACAGCGAAACAAATATGTGAATGTTTGAATGGTTTATTCTTCACTTCCCAATTTAATAAGATCATATTTTTAAACAAAGATTTGGCAACACCATAATGTAAAAATTTTGCTAACTGTTACATGAAGTAGTTCCTCTTTCTGTCTATCTGTATATCTATCTTCTTATTCCAATGTCTTTTTAGATATATATTCTTTATTCATTTTTTCTCTGCCATTATTGATCGTATTGCATTACTTACTCCCTATTCGCTTTATCAAACAATAAATCACAATTTCTCGTTTGCTTTCCTTCGCACTTTCGTCAATAAATTTAATATACCGTGTGCTAATTTAATTTATTCGCAGTACAATTGCCACTGATTACAAACACCAAATTCACAATCGCTGAGAGAATACGTTGTGTTCATGATTTACCTGACATGAGTTGTACCTCAAGAGAGTCACTAATCATTTAGAGAAACCTCACAAAATGTACTTAATGAGAAAATATACACACACCACACGCATATATAGATGTATAAATTTATATAAGAATATATATATATATATATATATGTGTGTTGGTTGTCTGTGCGTGCGTCACTGTAAATGAATACACACACACATACACATACACACACACA
>NC_068983.1:140015718-140016774 GCF_001194135.2 Octopus bimaculoides | reverse complement strand
TATATATATATATATATATATATATATATATATATATATATATATGTATACATAGTCCTTGGGTTTCTTATTTTTGAAAGAAAAATACTCTACTTTAATAGTGCTATCAAAACATTACAGGCGGACTACCTGTACAAATAATTAATGACGGAGTCGATTCACCTGGATTAAAATTCGCTTGTTCCTACAAGTTTACTGTAACAATTCAAGTTTGGTTTTTATGTTAAATACGAGGTGGAAGAAAATGTAATATTTCGTTGCGAGAACTTCATATGTTGATTGTGTGATATTGTAATCCAATTATATTGGTTATTGGATTCGCAGACAAAGTATTATCGAAAATACGCCACGTCTAACGATAATAGTTTTTTTTTCTGCCTGACGATGGGGATTAGTTGAAATTAAACACATTGCCGGGCAGGGGCTCGGATAAGCAGCATGTTGGTAATATTTGAGCTGGCAGAAATATTAGCACGCCGGGCGCAAAGCTTAGCGGTATTTCGCCTGTCTTTATGTTCTGAGTTCAAATTCCAGTGAGGTCGACGTTGCCTGTCATCCTTCGGGTTCGATAAATTAACTACCAGTTGTGTACTGTGGTCGATCTAATCGCCTGGCCCCCTTCCCCCAAAATGTCGCTCCCTGTGCGTAGAGTAGAAAAGAATATTCGGAGGAATATTTTGGAAGTTTTTGGTATCGTTCATATCGTATTTATCCTTATATTTTAGTTTATCAATTCAATGTTAACTGAAGTAAGTTTCATTTTTATGATTTATTTGTTTTAGTTGAAATTACTTAAAATATAAAATTCATTAAAATGTGTAGCATTAATCCTGTCTTGTTGCACATTATTACCATGTTTATGAGTGTGAGAGTATGAATGTACATGTGTATGTACAGTAACATGTAAGTATTTACACATACACACACGCACACGCACATTTATATATGTATATATAAGAATGTATGCGTTTACATATTTGTATATTGCATTTAAGGACAAAAATGTTTATGAACGTCCACTCACATGTGTGTATATATATATATATATATATATAT
>NC_068983.1:140012069-140015478 GCF_001194135.2 Octopus bimaculoides | reverse complement strand
ATATATATATATATATATATATACACACGCACACACACATGAGCGTTTGTGTGTGTGTATTGGTACGAAAGTACGTATATAGTGTTGATCATAACCAACATGATTTCTATGATTGCACCTGTCTATTGGATATATTCAAATGCTGGACAAACATTTCTATTTGAATATGCTTTTTATAATATACAAAATAATTTAGCAAATCGCTGGTGCGGCACTCCACCTCCATCTATATAGGGACTTAAAACACTTAGTGATAAAACAGAAGACGCTACCACGTCTAACGGATGTATAAGACATAGTATTTGTCTCTGTCTATCTATGTATTTATGTAACCACATCAGTTTAACTGTCTGTCTCTCAGCCTGTTTTTATAAACCACATCATGTATTCATGCAGCACAACAAAGTGAAAAGATAAATAGACAAATAAACTAGTAAAAAATTACTGGATATATATATAGTAATACCGAATTTTTTTTAGGATGGAACTTTATATACTGTATTACTGCATTGTTACATACTTTTCTACACAACACTTTTTGTGACTATATTCTCACTTCCATAGCGTATTATTATATAATATTAATGATATCTATAGATATTAAAGAAGTCTATTACGTTTGTATGCTTCATCAGGTATTTTGTAGTTATAATTTCTGGCAGTATCGGCGTTTAATTTAAGGATATGTACACCCATCAAAAAATCTGTTGGAAAAGTTTTCGTTATTACTATATTCCTCCTAAGCTATAGTGTTCCACATACATAACCATCCCATGGGATCATTCTATAATAAGCGGTAGCCAACAAGTCTTTTCAACGAATGTACACGGGGCTATTTGCGCTAAACAAATTAAAAAGAGACATACACACAGGCAAACATACACTCACACATAGACACACACACGTATATATGCATATATATGTTTATATATGTATATGTATATATCTAAGCACATACACGCGCGCACACACACAGATACATACATACATACATACATATATATATATATATATATATATATATATATATATATATATATATGTATAAATATATATATATATGTATATTGCTCTTTCTATATATATGCGTATACAAACGCACTCATAGATATATGTATATATATATACGTCAATATGTGTGAGCGATTATATGAGTGCCTCTGTTCGTGTTTATATGCTCGCGTATTTGTGTGCATGTACGTCTGTTTATATGTGCATGCGTGTGTGTGTATGTTGTGCATGTGTGCATCTGTGTGTGTGTGTGCGCGTATGTGTGTGTGTGTGAGTGTGTGTGTTTGGGTGCGTGTGTGTGTGTGTGTGTGTGTGTGTGTGTGTGTGTGTGTGTGTTTGTGCGCTTCACATCTATTATTTGTACGGAAATTTTATCAAAATTCTAACACTTCTCTACTCCACATTTTTCCTCTTGCACCGGATTTCCTCTAATTATTAGTACATCATTGACTCAATTTCCTGGGTAAACTTCTCTAATGTCTATGTTAACGGAAAAAGCTTCGACATATATTTCTGTAACATTTATATTATTTCGAACAGCTACCAACCAATTTTCAGATACAGTCTACAAATTGATTTGGCAGGCGCTGAAGGGAACTTATCACTATATCAGAAGTCAACTAATTATTACTGACCAAATAGGAGAAAATTCTTGCAACTAGCTTATATAATTTTATTGAATGTATGGCATATTTAATGTGGTGGATAGCAATATATGACATATTCAACATGGTGGGTGTTCTTCAATTATTTTTTCTCCCAGTAAAATTTATTATCCGACTTCTGATGTTCTGATATCGCTGAACTTCAGAAAATATTCAACTTCCTGAAAAATGGTTCATTGTCTGAGAATGTGAAATTGAAACAAAAGCTTTGTTATCTCAATTGGTAGAAGTTCTTATCTATTTATTCAAGTGTTTCATGCCAATGTAGATATTATAATAACGTAAATGGAATTATGAAAACTATTAAGTCGAAAACAAGTTATTTTCAGGCCTTAAAGTTTCTATGAGGGAACTGATTTATAAATATATATATATTTACGGTATATTTCGGAGGTAGAAGGGCACCGGCAATGACAAATAAAACACTCACAAAAGTTTTAGGGAGTAAAGGGGAATGTCGTCCTTAGATCCGAGGCAGCTGTTAGGAACACAATGTAATCTAATGATTACAGCCAACATGGAATGATTTCTCTAATTTTTCGCGTCATTTTCAATCAATCATAAAACTCGTGGCATTTTCGTCGACACGGGTATGCTAATTAGAAAATATGCTTTTATGTAAATGTAATTCTCATTCAGCATAATAGGAGTAGGACGGTATGATTTGTATTTATTACCAATAAGATACAAGGAAAAAGATTATTATTTAGAATGTAGTCTTGGTTGAAGAATGCGTAACTAAAAAATCAGACACTATTAATATCTACATAAACAAATCCTTTTAATGATGTGCAATTTACTGTTGAAATTAAATATGAAACTCAAAAGCATTAGTTAATTATATATGCTATAGTATATATGTCAATCAAGAAACCGTTAAAACGTGCAATTCTAAACACAAGTATTTTAACTGAACACAAAAACGAATTTTGTTTACGTATTCAATCTCCTTACTACTTACATATTTTATATATATATATATATATATATATATATTGTGAATCCAAACACCGAATAACAAACAGGAATAAAAAAACAACGCGAGGATGTGGTACAAATACTGTAATATCAGACGCTCAGGAAATGAAGGCAAGAGGAATTAAGGTTTCGAGCCTTGCTCTTCTTCAAAATTAGAGGAAAGTCCAATGGATAGGGACGACAGAGGAAGAAAATTGCCAACGACACACATGTGGGTACGTATATAAATTTCGTTCGTCATGGGAAACCAGTTAGCCCGAAGAACGAGGAATTGCCAAATAATGAGTGCTATATACCTTCATTTTCCTGCAATGAACCCCCAGAAACGGCCGTAAGCGGTACTCTACTTTAACTAATTTTAACTATCCTGAATCTTTACTTGACTCAACATTGTATCTTCGAATTCGCTACCATCGCCACTTCAGATTTTCTCCATAGTTTCTACCTATACACGCATATTTAACGTTTTTATACCTCCATCCGGAGATTTCTTATCATCTATTAATTTACACATATATACTCATTTATCAGTAGATTTTTAAAAAACATGTCTCTGTATTTATATAATTTTATTCTATCATATATATTTGTGCTTTAAACCCATCTCTAATCGGAGTGATGTTCGCGGATTGAATTACCAGGTCTTATTTTTCTTCCCATTACATATTAATATATTTCGTCTCAAGTTACGCTTCAGCACTTCTAACTCAAACCGTCTATATTGTGAGAGACTATTTTAATCAAT
Organism: Octopus bimaculoides; assembly: GCF_001194135.2. Taxonomy (NCBI): domain Eukaryota; kingdom Metazoa; phylum Mollusca; class Cephalopoda; order Octopoda; family Octopodidae; genus Octopus; species Octopus bimaculoides. The sequence continues at coordinate 140,012,079 of NC_068983.1, read as the reverse complement.
CTTCTTTTTC
>NC_068983.1:140001197-140008697 GCF_001194135.2 Octopus bimaculoides | reverse complement strand
TATGTATAGGTAGTTTACGTTATCATCATTGAAATCACTCCCAAAGCTTTGCAACATCCATACCTGCTGAATAATTTAAATCGAGTGCAGTTATTCAGTGGTGCAAGGGAAATGATTAAGCAGCTTATGATACATGTCATGAAGAGTACGAATTCCCTTGGATGCAACTACATCCAGAAATCTCCTGCCAACAAATGTCCAATTTCGATTTAAATCATTTTAATTTATATAGAACGTAGGCGTTGCTTTGTTTATCAATTCCAATGACAATCATTGATAGTCACCGGCGTGTATCTATGGAAATATTAGTGAAAAGTTTGCGTTCTGTAGGTTATTCAAGAGCTGTAAGCAACTATAAACTCTCTATTTACACACTGTTGGCAAAATTAGAAGCAAAAATACTATATTGAGGTACTGGCTTGTCAATGTTCCGAATTTTTTATATCGTATACATTAGAATTGTTCAGAACATGTATTGGAGTTCCAGCTGGTGGTTGTATGGCATTCCCTTGATCACTTCCGATTCCCAAATATTATAAGACGTTTTTTCTTTCCATTCGCATCTTAGATACCGACAACTGTTTTAACTTATTATAAAAGTTTAAAGAATGAACGACACACGGTATTCAATTACGGTTTCAAATGAAATAATAGCGTTATCAATTAACTTCATTTATTATGTTTTGTTCTATGATATACACGAATGAGAAATGTCATTTAAACAAAAGTTTACAAAGTATACTACTGATGTTTCGCGCCAATTTACAGCATTCTGCATTGCATATTTGGCAGCTTTACGCATACTGGAAAACAATTTTATTAATATATAACACACCTTTTCTTGGTAAATTCTGTCGGTTTATTGAAACAAACATGCGTATAACCAAATGTTCTAGGTCAAATCCTGCTAATTTCAAAGTGGGAATGTTAGGTAGTTCATTCTCCTCTTCTTTCTCCCTCTCTCTGTCTCTATGAATATATATATATATATGTGTGTGTATAAACTTTTATGTCATACCTTTATTAAATCTTCTAAAAGCTAAGTATCCCTTTGGTGCTGCTTATTTAATTAAGAAATCGTATCGCATTTCTCCAATGATGCTAACTTCACTTTAATTCATTTTACTATTTAATAAGTGAGTAGCGGAAGAATGAAGTTCTTTGGAAAACCTCGAGCAGCTGATTTAATGCCCTAACACTATCAACAATAGCTCCCTTGTGTTCTGAGAGTTCACTCACCGGGGATATGAATTTTCTCTGTTACCTCTGGAGTCGATTTCATTAAAGTGAATCGTGTTTCCTAGTGACAGTTCTATAGATAATTGACACGGCGTTTTGTTTGCATATTAGCATATACACCAGAAATAAGTGTGAGAGTAACATGAAGAAAGTGAGAGAGAGAGAATGTGTGCTTGTATGTCTATGAGTGTGTGTATTTGAGTGAGTGAGTGAGTGAGAGAGGGAGTGAGTGAGTGAGTCAGAGTGAGTGCTCTAATCTAAGATCACGTTTAGTTAAAGGCCAGAAAAGTAACAAACGCCTGTCGAAACTAATTGAAAGATATAATGATTTATAATTCAAGCACAAAGCCATATTTTAGCATAATTGGTGACCCAGGGGCGTAAACATCATATATGTTTTGAACTCTAGGAGTAATGAATTGCCTGCCAATAATTCATAAACTGAAGTCTTGTTTACCAGTAACAGCTGCAAAAACATCTAAGGAGAGAATAGCGAGTCAAGGTTGTTCTGAGTTGTTTTGTTACCTAAGGAATGCCAGTTACTAAATGTAAAATCTGAAAGTGTGACGAAATTAATACTCATATCCGATCACCGTAAAATTTCCGAAATATTAAAATTTCTAATTATTAATTTCTTTTGATTACACACACAATAAAAAACAAACTGTAGATTATAATGAAAGGTGACATGATATTATGTGGCAATAGTATGTTTCGCAGGTAGCACTGGTGAACTGAATTCAATCAAATAGTTCTAAGGGGGAATCATGACTACTATTATGGTCGATGGTCGATGCAAATTTTTCATTCATGAAATAATAATATATTGCTCGTAAATGATGTAACTAAATGCATTGAAATATTTAGGTACGGCCTTTCATATTTTTATTTCAAATATCGTCAACCCTATAATAGTTGATAAAATAAAAGACAAGTCAAGTACTGGAGTTAATGTTGCCAATATATTGTAATAATTAAAGTGAGATTAGCTTTTAGAAGGTTCGAACGCAGCGTGGTTATAATAACTAGATTCTTATTTAGTCAACTACTACTTGTGAAATGAATGATGGGATCACAACCATTCTGGCCTATTCATGACAGCCGATTCAAGGAGAGGGGTGGAAGGAAGAATAGTTTCTAGTATTTGACTAGTACTTTATTTCGTCCCCAGTTTTCAATAGTCAAAACCAACCTGTCGGAATTTTAATGTAGGAAAGAGGAGCACATAATGGAAGTTCGTTCCGTTAATCTGACAGATGTCTAAGTTTGCTGTCGAATATGTATTTGAACTCGGTTTATAAACTGGATGCAGTAAGTACTCAAGAACAACTTTCCAGTATCCTATTTGTCGTTGAGGGGAAGTTAAGATCTCCAAAATTCTAAAATATTTCACTACTTCTATTTTCAGTGGAAATAAGCACACCATAGTATCGCAAATATTTAGAAAACCATTCTTTTCAACCTATATGCATACAAATTATTTTATAAATGGGAGAAATATATTACTATTTAGTACAACTACACAAAACGGATGGATCACTCCAACTACTAGAGATAACATCAACATTAAACCTACCGCGTTTAATATTGATGTAAAATGTGAAGCATTACATAATACAGATGCAGAACCCCTTAGTCAGATTGATTACCAGTTGCTTATGATTCCGCTGCGAGAAAGTTAATCTGGGGATAATCAAAATAATCAACAAATCAATGGGAATATATTTTCATGACGAGTGTTACAAAATAGTGTTTTGGTAAAGAAAATTATTTTAGAATATTTTAGTTAATGACATGTAAATTTTCAGTCATCATGCGGTTAGTAGAAATAGTAAGTAAAACAAACCATAACATTGTTAAAGTATCACAGAAGCTATTTTTTCTATAAACAAAGAACAATACTGACAATTAGGAAATAACGATTAGCATTAATATTCCGAGCTGGCAGATTCGTTAGACAATCGGACAAAATGCTTAGTGGCATTTCTTCCAACTCTATACGTTTCGATTTCGAATACCACCATCGTCATCACCTCCTTTCATCCCTTTAAGATAAATAAATAAAGTATCAATCGAATACTGGAGTTGATGCAAATCGACTTACCCCTCTTCTCAAATCTGCTGGTTTGGGGCACAATTTTGACAGAATATTCATAATTATCAATCTAACATACTTGCAGCATACTCTAGAACCGCAGATAAAGAATCAACTTAAAGCATTATGCAAGGGACACACTTCAAACATTTGTTTGGAATTCATTTCTGTATCCACAATACAAAATGAAAATATTGTAGACGCAGGTGCAACGATCTAATACTGTTCAGTCTCATCGGAGCCATTTGCCCGATCGCACCGTAGTTGCAGCCTTTCCTTTGCGCTTGCCAAACACTGATAACATTTGCTGGATGCCAATAGAGATCACTATTCCAATATATATATATATATATATATATATATATATATATATGTGTGTGTGTGTGTGTGTGTGTGTGTGTGTGCTTGTATGAGTATTATAGAAATTGTAGCCATATGGAGCAATTATATGATCCGCTTGATTTATATTACTATTTGATATCCATTTCAGTTACAAGTATATAGAACAAATTTCATTTGAACTCCTAATTACAGCAAAATTAGAAAAAAATTGTTTTCCTCTGCCTCCTCAGTGGTATTCCTTCATATTTACATATTTAGTCGCCTCAAAGTTTTATTATTAGTGAAACATTCTGCTCCAATATTGATCTTTCTCGTGTTATTCCTACTAATGAGAATAACGAAGAAACAATTATTGCAACATTGTTCCATTTTCTTCTATTGGAACTTCATGTACAGTCGAAAATCTATATTATAGTTTCTAAAGAGTTTATTCTTTCCAATATTGCCGGCAAAATGCAGATGAGATTAAAGAAGAATTGTTGGTTTTTGCCCTGCAAATATGAATATGTGTCACCTTCTAATTAATAGCAAAACTGCAAAAAGTAAATAAAAGATAATCACACCAAAGTAAAAATCTATATTAAATACTTTCTGCTGTTCCCTTACATAACAGTGAAGTGAACATAACATTAACGCATGAAAATAAACCCTTCTCATGATTTACTGCTTTCCTTGTAAATATTGATTTCTTATACTGATATATGGTCACAAATAATCAGTAAAGAGGAATAATAAATTAAGTTGACTACGATGGTTGCTTGCCACTTATCCAAAATATATGTTAAAGGAAAATCTACAATGATTTGAACTCAGAACTTAAGTGAAAATAGATATTGTATGGCATATACGCTTAGCTGTCATATGATGCCATCATTTCAACACCCCTATCAGTACGCATATTGTTACTCACTATAGTAAAGTGTTGCATATGACGTAAGTTTCCGTAAAATATTGCCGACGTGACTTGAATTTCATTTTCAAAGTATATTTCCTTGAAAAAGTGCAGCTTCGTAGCAAATATTACATTCAGTAAATGTCTAGATATACTCTTTCGGCCATATAGAAAATGTGACGTAGTTTTAGCTTCAGACTATGGCATGTTTACATCAGTCCATTATCAACGTCATTTGAGAAATCAAGCGGGAACTATGAAACTGACTCATTTAGATACGACAGTTATACTCCTGGGACACATCATATGTAATTTGATTATAATATTTTGCTACTACATTTCCTCTCTGTATATGAGTTTTTGTATGTTTGTTAGTCTCGACTCTGCTTCATTTCCACTCCCATTCCCTCTCCTGCGCTCTCTGTCTCCCCCCCTCTCTCTCTCTCTGTATATATATATATATATATTCTTTCTAGATGAAATTCCGCAATGCAAAAGGTTATAAATACCTGCAGGATATTTGTCACATATGCATTTTTTATCTCTCATTTTCCATCTCTGCTTTGTGTATTCGTACATATGCAGATATTCTTTTCTACTACAGCAGAAGATTTTGGGGGAAGTAGTAAGTCAATTGCATCGGCCCCAGGGCCTGGCCACGAAAGGATGGAAGCAAATTTTAACTGAGATCCTATGCCCCCAGCCTGCTGTCTAAGCACACACACAAACATATATTTTACCCGATATCTAGCAAAAGTTCATGCTCATATCAACGTGCACATATTTCTAATGTTCAACGATGTCGCATCGGTAGGTCTTCATTCTACTGAAGATATACAATTAAAGGTAGACGAATACGTAAAAAGACAGATATCAGCTTGACACTGAAATCAATTATGAACATCGCAAACATGCATATATGCACAAGTATTCACATATACAAAGACTTGTAATAATCAATCTTAGTCACAATGTCTGTGGGTATTTTAACCCAATATATATGTATATATATAATAACGTTTATTATATTATATTCAAAGTCATGCGGTGAGGAGAGTGCCATAAATAATACTACGACAGTCCATACTCAATCGATTGCTTTCTTTGCCATCAACAATGCTGTTATCGTCTGAAGGCTTTCACAACTGGTTAACACTTTCATTCTTATTTACCCTGTTTTGATAAATTGACACCTTCACATACGTCAGCCATGTTTCTTTCTTCGATGTTCTCTGTCTTCTCCCATTAATGTGTATATATAAATGAACACAAAACATATATAAACGTACGTACATATATAGATACATACACGACCTAGGCGTATATAGACGTGCATGTGTGCATGTGTCTTTGCATATATGCATTTATAGCCATCCATGTATCATTATTCAAGTACATATAGTGATGAATGCATGATGCTGCGCTTTTTGTGTGAAAAAGCTCTCTTCGTTGATATGGTGTGTTAAAAAACACGCAATATATAGTGAGAGGAACATCATTGTGGCTATAATTGACGAGAATTTCAAATGTTTTTTTCGGTCTATATGTTTGTTTCCAGAATAAAGTGTGCTGGCGCGTCACAAATGGATTTGTCTTGAGATGCTGTCTAGGAAGAAACCCACAGTGTCATAAATTTCATTTCATTTCTGGTTGTGTTGGACATAGTCGAAAGCATTTTTCTTTAGTTATCATTTGTATTCAGAATTTACCAGCATACAAGACATTTTACTCAAGTGACTGTCCAGTTATAAAAGCCTGTTGTTGTTTTAGTAATGCATAGTCTGTGAATTCCTTTCGAAGCCAATGTTTTTTTCTTCGTACCTTTTAAACGTTCATCAGGCATATAATTCTTTCTTTCCTTTCGATACAACCATTTTGCTCCTGAAAATACGTTTGTCAGTCGAATAATAGGGAAATGAGATTTGCTTGTGCTATCGTTACTCGTCCATAATTAAGCTTGTTTACAACTTATCAGGTAGACATTGTTTCATAATCTTAACATTTATAACTATGTTTTTGATATCCTTCCTAAGCTAAGCTTGTTTATAGTTTACCAATCCAAATTTCTTTCCTCATCTGAGATTTTTTATTATGTCTTTGATATCTTTCCATGGTTTAGCTTATTTAAATCTAACACTGGAAACTATTTAATTATGTTAGTATTTTCAAGTATATCTGCGGTGTCCTTCTCCAGTTAAGCTTGTTTAAAGCCTAATGCTAGGCACACTCTTAATTAGGTTAAACGTTTCGAATACGTTAACAATACCACCTCAGAGTAAAGCTTGTGTAAGACCTCAACTCATTCACAATATATATGCACTCATATATGTTGTACACTCTGCAAACCAATGAAGCGAGTGCATATTCTGTTTTTAAATGCAACTTCGTAATTGTCATGAATAAAGCAGTAGTGTTTAAATACCTGATAAACTTGTTAAATATTATGATGCTTTGGGAACGTATTTACTGCAAATATACTATGGCATTATCTGTTTGTATATATTTGCCGACATAAAACCACGCAGACGTATAAACTCCACATGATAACATAAATAGCATTTATACGATCAGCAAACAACTTTTATTGAATCAAAGATTCAGACCTATATAAATATAATATAACGAACCTCATCAATCAAAGTTTGGCGTAACTTACATCCCTGGGATTTATAACCTTCCAAATTCCTCCAAATTTGCTCATCCTCATCACATTTTGGTATATCTTTTTGCGTAATGCATTCAATTTGCTTTCTTTGTCAAAACACGATGGTGAATTTTCTAATACGGTAATTAAAAAATATCAATAAATGAATACGAAATGGACAAACTACTTACAAACATAAAATATCTATCTGCCTGTTCGTCAAATATAAGGCAACATCAGTAATCATCTCATGCAAAGTAAATATATATATATATATATATATATATA
>NC_068983.1:139995757-140001187 GCF_001194135.2 Octopus bimaculoides | reverse complement strand
TAACTTTTTAATATCTTACCCACCAAAAAAGAGGTAAGTGCACACGATATTCTGCAAGTATATTGTGTTCTATGAGATTGATTAGAGGACGGTCCAATAAAATTAATGTTCCGTTTGGTTAACTGTAAGTCGACGTGTGTAGGAAAACCTGAATGAACAAGCTAATCTACTTGCTGAGGCTTTTGGTAGCAAAATTATGGTGATCAATGGTGTATCAAGTAGAGAATTCCGATAGATTATCGACAAGAGGAGGTAGGTATGTAACGATTAGACCTTCATTATGATGTATAAAACTGGTTATAAAGGAAGGAATATGTGAAATAGGAGATCAGAACCATGATCGATGTTAGGCGTGCATGCCATGACAATCGCAACGTAGAATTCGAAAATATATCTAATATGTCCTTTCTTAAGACCTTAAGTTTTTAATGAGTACTCTTTAGCTAGCATGTTAGAAGGCTCATCGACTATAAAGATGCTTCTATTGCTTGCCGTGAGTTGCTGAGTAAGTTCTTCCGAATCTGTAATTGTCCATAGGCGATTGCTTGTATGGCAGTAGTACTCTCTAAAACGTATTTTAGAGATTAATTCATGTTTATTCTCTACGTAAATTTCTGTATTACTTGAAGCCGTAAGCAATACATTTATGTATTACTGACATAAATGTAAGTGAAACATAAATTTAAGTATTACTTGAAGCCGTAATGAATGTTTCAAAAACTGAAGAAACCGGAATTATTTTCTGGCATGTAACTGTAAATATCAGAATATATGATTAGTTTTATTATGTATTTTAATCGTCAAAATCTGCCATCTTGTGCCCAAAATCCTAACGTATCTGGTCACAAAATATCTAGAACTTGTCTGGTGTGGTTTAACCAAGCAAAATATCTGATGTATGCTTTTTCCCAGTGCATATCTCAAGGCCTAGGAAATTATTAGAAGTAGATTCTGTTATGGAAAGAATACTAGGTATGATATGATTTTGGCTAACAGTCGATATTCCTGTTAGAAAATTTCCTTCGTAGTGTAACATAAGCTGAAGCAAATGAGAGGCCATTTCAGTTCGAGTAAAAATTCTTAGAGACAGCCTATGGTAATTGGTGGCAACTTACCATATTACAGTTGCCGATTTGCGAATCTACAATATTGAATAATGATGCATTGTCTTAACACGATTTAGCATATTTCATGGTTTCTCTGGATATGTAGTGCAGATTCAATGGAAGCAAGCATTATTTCATGTTTATGAAGTTTTTGTAAGTATGCAACAATGTTGACAGAAGAATGAAAGCACCTCATTGTCAGTAACGCGCACAATGAAAAGTACGTAGGCAGTAACTGCATTGGAGGTACACACTACCTGCAAAATGATGGCAGTTATACGGATGTCATTAACGTTTATAGATTGATAATTGTAGACAGAAGGAATGGAGAAACTTGTGCATGGCATGGATAAACTTATAAGGTCATTTGATTGAGGGCTATCTATTTCAATAGTAGCCAAACTGGTTTGTGTGAAGTGTAGAATTGGAAAAAAACTGGATGTATTAACTGTATCATATAAATAATAAATTGCAAACATACCCCAATAAAATGATGGATGGATGGATGAATAGAAATGTAATGAATGGTCATTAATAAATTTAATAATCATAGGAATTCCATTCCATTACAGTTCGTGTGTTTGAGATAAGTATATCTAATGCTTAACTCAAATACAATACCTGAGTACATAACTGTCATAGAACTCCCGTTACCTATATTACGTACAGAAATGGTATGAACATTTAGTTAACATATTTGAAAGAGTCTAATGTTCTAACTGAAATATTTCAAGAAATATTGTTTGAGAAATATTGTAAGATAAACCATGAAGTTAGAAACGATCATAAATATATGTTAAGCATAAATAAATATATATCTTGAAAGTAGAATATTTATACAAGCGTAAACTTACAAATAACTAAGAGTAGACCAGTAAAAGTAGCTACTCAACACTATAATTAAATTGCTACTATGACAGAATTATTATGCAAATATGTAGTAAAAAATTACATTGCAAGGAAAAGGCTAATATCTATTAACATTTTAACCGTAATTATCTTTAATGAGATATAATAATGTGGAAGACGAACGTATATAGTAGACAAAAAGATTAGTAGACTATTAGCAACACACATCCACAGTATCTGCCACAGGCAGTCACGCACATAGTGTCTGCTTATATTTTCCTCATGCAGGAGAGCAAGTAGTATTTGAAAATTACAATGATACAGCTATTATAACCATGTGTAAGTGCATAGAAGAATATATCAGTACGTTAACACAATTTTCCATGAGTTTGTGTTATTACAAATACATAGAAATACGTCTTGTCTTCAAGAAAACTGATAACATTTAACTTGGAAACAAATATTAATGAAGAATGGTAAATTCAGCGAATTCAAAGAACAAGCATACTAGTATACTTGAAAATGATAAAAGAGGATGGGGGAAAACGCATATTTTGAATATACTGTGGACAAACTGTTAACATTGAAAAGAGTTATCCTTACCATACAGATCCAGCTCTCTTCAAATTACCATATTTATTTTATATGAGGAATCGGAATTATACGCTACACTATATTTTGTTGTATGAAAGCACGAAAATGAGCAGCTATAATGAAATTATTTGCTTATTTCGTTGTTTGCTATTTAATGTTAATTAACTTCTGAAAAATGTTATATTTGACAAACGTTGGGAGGTTTCATCTGGTCATTGAGAGAAGAAAACTAGAAGAAAAAATGGAATTTTTAATCTATTATCTTATATTCACAACAGGTATTTGATGGTTTGTCAGTTATAAATAGACGGATCTTGGGGCTATCAGGATGTATTTAAGGTATCAGTTTTCCCAAATTTTGCCTTTCGTAAATTGATTCTTGGGAACAGCTATATGCAAAACGGCTAATATCTATCGCATACGGAAGTCTTTCGAGAATATGAGAGCAGCAGTCTGCGACACCATATATTGCAACTAATACAGCAGTTCAGAAGATATAAAGGGATATTCTCGGACTGAATATATTTATAGGGGTAAAGAGAAAATAAAAAGGTCAAACAAGAAATTACAACCCATTAGTATATGTGGAATAGAAAAAAAAGCGACCTAAATATATATGTTACTCTGTCAGTCTGAGCAACAACAGAAATATAAGAGACATCAGCCAATGTATCAAGCACAGTGTGTAAGGATCGTCTCAATCTATCGTTAAAAATACATTCTCATATTTCAAAACTCCTCTATTTATTTCTGTTAAGTCTTCTACTACATTATTCAATTTTTCCCTGAGTTTCTTAAGACTAATGTGTGGATTTTGGAAGCAATTTTCCTCTTATTTTAAGTTTTAAGGAGAATATTTTCTTGTGAGAAGCTATTGAGAAATATTCGAGCAGAAGTGGAGAGACACATATAAAAATGTGATGTAGAAACGTGGGCGAGTTGAACGGATATCACTGGAGGTGGGGCGAAGGATTTCTAGACCTTACAACTATTTGACATTTATTGTAAGGCAAAACTAAAATCATCTTCAAGAATGCAGTTTAACGAATTCTTAGCTCGATCATGTGATTATGATTTCAACAATTCAGTAAAATTCAAATTGTGTGAGTATTTCCGTCAATAAAATTTAAATGATCTTTGAAAATGTTCTAGCGTTAGAAAACCAAATGATCGTTTTCTTTTCCGGTTATAGCAAATATATTTTACCCTCGACAATAACATTCACCAGAAAATGAGAAACGTTACGTATTCTCATTGTACTTTTATTGTCTTTGACAAAATTAGAATTTCCATAAAATACAGCAGCATTTAAGAAACTCCATTCTAATATTACAACTAAAATTGTATCATATCAGAATACATTAGTAAATATATAATGTAAACGAATAGATAATACGAATTTCATTGTTGTTTTTCAATGTATATTTTTAGACTTCCTTCTTGTAGCTTTTTGATTTTGTATTCTCATGTGAAGATAAATACGCTTCGATATGCAGTTTTCTTTTACACACCTTATTTCTAAAGCTAGTTGACTGCATAAGACAAATATGTGTACCTGGATAAAATTAGAATTTTATACTCATTCAGTCATTTGGCCGTATTGATGGCTTTCTCTTTCATTTATTGTCGATTTTGTGTCTTCTATTTCGGCTTACAAACAACGAACGAAGTCATATAAGAATTAACGACGTGTGAATATATCAAAACAAAAGTTGTTGGGATTACTAATTGTATTATTCTATACATACATAACTATGTATGTGTGTTTATATATGTTTGCCAACAAAACGTGGCTGTCCTGCAAGGTACGCTTTTACTACTGTTTTGGCCCTTAGAAATATCGTTTCTAGCTGGCTATAGGACACATTATCTTTCTCCTTACATTTTTGAACGGGGAGTTCAGCACCTCCACCTAGCGTAAAAGAACATCTGTGAACTAGTTTATTCTTTGTAAGCCTAGTACTTATTCTATTAGTCTATTTTGCCGAACAGCTAAGTTACGGGGACGTAAACACACCACCATCGGTTGTCAAGCGATGTTGGGGGGGGGGGGGACAAACACAGACACACAAACACACACACATATATGCGACGGGCTTCTTTCAGTTTCCGTCTACAAAAATCCACTCTCAAGGCTTTGGTCGGCCCGAGGCTATAGTAGAAAACACTTGCCCAAAGTGTCACACAGTGGGACTGAAGCCGGAGCCATTTGGTTGGTAGCAAGCTACTTACCACACAGCCACTCCTAGGCCTATATATATATATATATATATATATATGTCTCTGTGTGTGTGTGTGTGTGTGTGTTTGTGTGTGTGTCAACAGAGGTTCATTAGTCTAGTGATTTCCACGAGAAATATTTATTAATCAATTAAGTAGATCAAATATATTCTCAATATTATATGGAAAGTAAGTTTGGAAATGACATATCATGTACATTGCCCTTGGATATGCGTTTGATAATTTTAAGATTTTATAGGGGCATATACGCATTAATTTTCATAATGAAAGTAAACTAGTCTAAGCATGAAATTACGTGGAGAGTCATCTTCAATAGCCACAACGATTAAATGTATCAATGTAACTTTACAAATATCAGATATCTTTTAAATGTATTTACCAGTGATGAAATAATGTACAGTAGACGATGTTGAATAAATCAGAAAAGAAAATGAACTTGATTTTCAGCATAAAAGTAAAGTTCTTCAATGTTTTGACGCGTTTATTCTTAGTGTTTTTATATGTAATATTTCATATGCGTTAAGAATACACTGAATGGTTTTTCGGAATGGAAATAGTAGGTGCTAAAATTATGTGATAATATTGAAAAGTGTCCATCTATCTACGTATATCTATATATGATTTACCGCACCATGATAGA
>NC_068983.1:139994449-139995262 GCF_001194135.2 Octopus bimaculoides | reverse complement strand
TATATATATATATATATATATATATATTTATTTATTTATGTATAGCAATAGTAAACTCTAAATGGAATTGGTGTATTTACACTGTAAAACATACATGGGCTTCAGTTTGAAGACCATCTTTATTACAGAAGTAATTAGCCAGATGATGTAATTTAGTTGATTAACTTCCTGACCGTTTGCAGTGAATGGTACGGTGATTTGTTGCTGCGAACATTGGACATGGCGTTCGCCTAACTGCGTTGGATACAGAAATGGTGTGTGGAGTTGTCTGCTCAACGCGAAATCACTGCTCAGATCTTTACAATTATTACTTGAGATTGAATATTTATTGATGGAATGCATCATAAAAGGCAATAAGATATCAGACATTATATCTTTTTGTTGATTTTATTTCACTATCTCTTTTATGAACAACTGACATACATACATATTATAATTGCATCCTTTCCTTTTTCCGGACAACAGTTTAACCTTTCACACTTCCTCAAGTAGCCTCATTCACAAAAGCTTGACAGAATTGAAATTCATGTTGTTTCATAGGTATGAGTGTATGTATTTAGACAGAGACATAGTATATACTATGTTTCTCAACTATCTTTTACCTTCGAATGTCTCCGTTCCTTTATATCTATCTATCTATCTATCTATCTATCTATCTATCTATCTATCTATCTATCTATTTAACTAACTAACCTTCTATCTATCAATCGCACTACATGTCTCTGTCCCCATTTATCTCTATCCACGCACACACAAACATTCACATACATGCACAAGTGGATGAATGTGTGGATGAATATATATATATATATA
>NC_068983.1:139991520-139994251 GCF_001194135.2 Octopus bimaculoides | reverse complement strand
TGTGTGTGTGTGTGTGTGTGTGTGTGTGTGTGTGTGTGTGTGTGTGTGTATGTATGTATGTTTGTATGTATAGATAGATAGATAGATAGATAGATAGATATATATAGGCAACGACTGTTAGGCAGTTATGTGAGTGTGATTGCTTTTGTATGTATCCGTGATTGTCTGAATCTAAATGCATATGTTTGGCTTTTGTCTATGTGGCACTCTCTTCACCTCCGTAGATTTAATGTGTTTCCTGCGGATATATATGTATCTCGCTTAGCCGGTATCACTTATTGCGCAATACATGTCTATAATAATTTGGTGGAAATGTGCAATCCCACAGAAAATCGTTAGTAATCAATATCATTCATATTTTCTCACTATTTATACGGTTTTCGCTCATCTGATTTTCCCTCTAATTCATTCAACTTTATTTTTGCCTTAGTTGCTTGTCAGATTTGATGACGGGAGTATATCGGACTCAGTTATCGACATTCTAGAACGTAACTAGTTTTGTAGTAATTTTTAGATTTGTAATACATTACTTTAGAACGATAGATTACAATTTTTGCGGATCTTCCATATTGATATTACTTATAAGTGCTTTGCCTTGGTCCATCCCCTCCCAGTAGCCAAAAAAAATTGATTTAAATATGATTTTGGAATGTCTTTGCTCATCAAACATACAATAGTGCCAAACGTATTACCATTTTGTCTTGTCAAATACATGAATATATTATGTCAAAAAAAAACATTACATCAATGGAGAAGGGAGATTACCAAATGAAGTGATTTGGCACCCCCGTTGTGTTTCCCTAAAGGGAAGATGCAGTGCTAATTCAACGCTAGCATTAGTAGTGATATTATTTCTCTCTTATAAATGTTTGGCTTTTTAAACACTAAAACGTCGGTATCCAATTTCAGAGATTTGATCCCTGCATTTGCAAAGGATATTGATTAGATTTCTTGGATATCGATATCAAACGCATAGTGCCATGTACATAATACAGTAAGATATTTTGAATTTTAGTCATGTTGCATGCTTAGGATTTTGATATTTTATATTAGTGAGATGTCCTACAAAAATAGAAATCTGTGTCCTTATACACAAATTCTCAACACCATGAACTCATACAAAAATGTATTTGTATACTATTGGACCGTGGATTTTCTCCATATACACGTTTCAGATTGTTATATGACAAGATGAATTATGACATTCGTGGACAAATTTTGAACATTGGAGAGATTGTGTGGAATCACTTTTAACAATTGATATAAAGCTAACAATAAATTTAATTTACAAACGTATTCAGTATGACAGTACTAACATCAGAGCATGAGTATGCTTATATAAACTGTACTTTTGTATATGTGATATTTCTGAAGATTATGGAGACGTAGAATGTTCTCCATCAACCAACTGACAGCTCAGATGTTTCTGATCAAAGGACATATGATGACGGCTGCATTTGAACGTTTTCAGGTACGGTTGAAGCTTCTAACAGTGATTATGTCTGTTTCACTTTGTTCAAAATATTATTGTCATGTTACCTCAGTTTTATCTAATTTAATTTGAAAATTCTAGCATGTTTAATGCAGTTGAACGAGTCGAGTACTACGCATTTCCTACGCAATGGTACACTCATCAATTAATTTAATTATATCCTGACTTAACGAGAGAAGTGGAAAGATTTGGAAACCTTCATTGAAGCTTAGGAAATGTTAGAGTCTGTACGATATTCGGCTTGAAATTAGAGTGAACTCAAAATTATCTAGCTAAATCCAACTTATTTGAACATGAATATTTCAAGAGTTTTCTCTTCCTCTATTCGTTCTCTGGCTAGCATTCATGTCTTTCATTAGATTTTTTGGTTTTAAATACAACTGAATATGGATAGAACTACTATGATAACATATTCTACCTTCTTTTCTACGTGTATAATCTCAAGCTGTATTATGCATTCGCTAAAGAGCAACAAAGACTACATGAGCAGCAATATCATGCGCTGTAACTACAGCAACAACAACAATAGCCACAACGACAACAACAGCAAAAATAGCATCAGCAACAAGATCCGCAGCTACAACAGCGGCGGCAACAACAACATCAATAGCGACGGAAGAGAAGAAGAGGAGAGCAAACACTGGGTCTAAAATAATCTACAATACTATGGATTGACGAAAGAGAACAAGCTTAAAACATCAGTCAAAGCCACAAGACATCACCTCTTAGACACAAATAACACACATGACACAGGCTGCCAAATCACTGTCCAATCAGTATGCAAACAACAGGCAGAGTAGTGTACAAACTGATGTGGTCATGCTGAGTAATATACATAGGATCGTTAAGACAATTTCACTTTCAATTCAAGTGATGTTTCTACAAGGCCATACCACCAAGTGCCATGTTCCAGCAGCACAAACATTCTGATAGGGATTTCTTCAAATGTATTCTGGTGAAGAGAACGGATGGAGTTAACCTAAGAACCACAGATACGCACTTCATTAGAAATAAATCACCTCGCTTGAACCGTCGTAATGAGCAGGATGCATGGAAATACATCTACCGCTTCCACGATCATTAACTGGCACCAGCAATAACCATCATCAAATTACAAAATCTAAGGAATAAGAACATCTGATGAAGAATCGTTGATTCGGAAGCGCTAACGAGATATAATATAATATGCAGCAACAACGCTTTGTACAGGTCACACGTCACATGTAGGGTAAAGTCTAT
>NC_068983.1:139989268-139991306 GCF_001194135.2 Octopus bimaculoides | reverse complement strand
TATATATATATATATATATATATATATATATATCGATCTATCTACCTATCTAACTTACTAACTATCGATCTGCCCTTCTGTGTGCTTATTTATATATCTACCTATCTAATTTTAAATTTACTTCAATATACATACACCTCTTATATATCCTTAATCTCTGCCATCCATGAACCCTTGAAAACTTTATATCCTTAAATCTATCAAGAAAATTAATCCTCATCATGAAGCTTGTACTCTAGTACTGTTCACTTTTACTATATTCTATCTTGTTTCAATTCAAATTAATTATTTATCTTCATCCTCTTCCTTCACCTTCCTAACCTCTCCTATTAACAGCTTACCCTGTTATCTTATTATACTTATATTATTCTCATCGATGTGTAAGTGTATGCATTCTGTAAGATCTTATGGATATAGATATAAGTAATGTAATAATTTATCTGTAATAACGGATTTCACTTCATTTCGAGAGCATAGTTTTGTTAACCTTCACACATTGCACATACACACATACACACACCCACACACACACACACATATATATGAATATATATATATATATCACATACATGTACATACATACCTACACGCATACATGCATACATATATATACATCCTAAAATGCATAAACACACACACATGCACACATACACACACACACACACACACACACACACACACATATATATATATATTAGTACTAGACCGCATATAAATTTTAAGGACGCACACAGAATATATGAAATAAATATTTGTGGACATATATACCATAACCATATATTTTACCAGAAGTTTTCGTATTATCTGCTTTATTTGTTTCACTTTAACTCCCTTCAGTATTAAGTATCTAGAAATAGATATGATCATTATTCAATTGTGTACAGAATAATACGCATATATCATAATAGCTGTTTCACATATGGTTATTCATATTTTTTTCAGTTAATGTATGTTTATTTTAAATAATTTTGTATATTTTCACACGCAGAGCAAAACACTCCAATGATATTTTATAGAATTTCATTCACACGGTCTAAAACATTTACTTCTCAAAACATACTAGAGTGTAAGGACAAAAAAGAAATAGACGGACAATTATCTATATAGAGGTAATAAAAATACCAGGCTTTCTCATTCACATTCGTGCACGCATATACATAGAGCATGATGGATAGGATCATATTAACCAAAACAAAAGCAATACTCGTCGACAAGGCACACAATGCCTCGCTCGCATGTGTAGTGAAATCACTCGATAAAAATAACAATATATATGTGTGCATGTTAAGTATGAATGCATGTATGGATATCTATATGTATATGTATACATACACACATATGTATATATACACATCCACACACACACAAGCATGTATATTCAGTATGTGTGTGTGTGTGTATATGTTTTTGTGCGTGTGAGTATGTGTCTAAGGCAGTGACTTCGAAGTTTCTGCTAGCTAATCCATCACAAGTCTGATCGCGGCTTAGCAGAGTCTCTATGAACTTCCGGTGCGAATCAAATACAGCGTAATTGAATAACATTAGAATCCTCAGTGACGCATTGCTATAATCTATTCTTTGAAGATTGTTTGCCTCTTTTCTAGAAAAGTATAAGAGAACGATAATTCTGGCTTATTTTTCAGTGATAAGGATAAACACAAAGCACCTAAAATGTTTGCTACTAATTCATGTAAATACAGAAAGGTAATCATTTAAGAGGATTCCACCAACATCCTACTACTGTCATACCACTCACTCATTTTTATTAATCTTCCTCTTCTCTTCTTCTTCTTCTTCTTCTTCTTCATCTTCTTCTTCTTCTTCTTCTTCTTCTTCTTCTTCTTCTCCTTCTTCTTCTTCTCCTTCTTCTACTCCTTCTTCTTATTCTTCTTCTTCTCCTTCTTCTTCTTCTTCTTCTTCTTCTTCTCCTTCTTCTTCTTCTTCTTCTTCTTCTTCTCCTTCTTCTTCTTCTTCTTCTTCTTCTTCTCCTTCTTCTTCTTCTTCTTCTCCTTCTTCTTCTTCTTCTTCTTCTTCTCCT
>NC_068983.1:139980740-139987133 GCF_001194135.2 Octopus bimaculoides | reverse complement strand
AGATGTAGATATAGTAGTTATCATTGATCTTGAATGTGAATACCTTATCATTAGTGGTTTTCCTTATAATATTTAAAAAGATGCTTTTCATTCTTTACAGTTGATACTCGGTTTAATACAAGATGCAGCTTACATATATTTAATGCAATCATACGTTATATATATTTAGATCCCGTAAATATATATTAGATTCAGTTATATCTTTGTACTTTCGTTTAAAATATAATGAGTAATTATTTTCAAAAATAACTATAAACTTCTCGGTAAAATTATTTTCAGTATCCATTAAAGCAATCAAACTTATTTGAAATTGCTTTCTAAAATTGCAAAATAGAAGGAAAATAACGCGTTGCATCTTCATTGTGGCAGCATAAATTTATGAAGTTTACGTTTAATAACTGCAATATACTGAAGAGCATAGATTAGTCAGTTCGTGAATGATATCAAAGAAGAAAAAGCAACAACAATGGTGCGAGTACAAAATAATCTAGAGAACAATTTTAATAAAATGATAATAAAAACCGTCAATAATATATCAAACCTTCAAAACAATGGCTTCCTGTCACATTTGAAAATGTATACCCACATAGAAACACATATAGACCGGTATGTATTAGTAGATTTATGTATACGCACATATACACTCACACACAGAGAGGCGCATATTTGTACACCATTATTCTAAGCATGCAAATGAAGAAATATAGAATTTATTATATATTATATACTATATACACAATATGCACATACATACATGCATACATTCACACACACATACATAACACACATATATAAATATATATTAAACGTTATATATGTAATAGTTAATGCATCGATCCATGTGCATAAGAGTGTACGTATATAAGAAATGTCATAAGATATACAATCAATTTTACCATAAACGTGTAACGTTATTTTAATTGCCTATAGGTGAATTCATAATTGACGCCGTTTCCATAATAGATGTTTTCTTTTCTTTGGAGTTTTCAACTACTTGTTTCTGAACGTCTATATATATATATTTATATATATATATATATATATGTATACGCACACTTAAATTTACACATGCACCCAAAACACAATTATGCAATGTATCGTTGTGGCACTAAAAGCGGGGAA
Source organism: Octopus bimaculoides (assembly GCF_001194135.2). Classification (NCBI taxonomy): domain Eukaryota; kingdom Metazoa; phylum Mollusca; class Cephalopoda; order Octopoda; family Octopodidae; genus Octopus; species Octopus bimaculoides. Next base: position 139,986,011 of record NC_068983.1, on the reverse strand, counting down.
ATAATCTCTTTATAGTGGTATTCCTTCTTTAAGCTCTCATAAATTTTCCATATATAAATGTATACTACTACTTTGTCTATTAAGTCCCGGAGAAAAATTATGCTCTCTTAAAATCGAATATTAATTACAAAAATGTAAGTACAGATCTGCTACGGAGGGTAAAAATTATTTATCAAACAACGATATATGTATGTAATACACGTGTTTATGGGAATAAACATTTTATAAACACAGGTCATTTTTTTTTTTAATCTTAGTAAATATTCTTAAAATAATCATAAATCGATTGATGGTGCAATCATTACTAAAATGCGTCACAGGATTCGGAGTCTTACAAGGCAAGTACAATGAGATCTTCTAAAACTGGGAGATCATTATAAATATTAAGCTAACAAAATTTCCTTTCCGTATACATTCGAGCCACCAATAAATTTGCATCCACAAATGTAATTTTTTCATTGGCTTTTCTTTCTTTTTGCTCTTCCTGACAAAATTTGACTTCACCATGTGTGTATATGCTACTTCCTTACCCTTATAGACATCAATAAAGGATGCATATTGTAGCAAACTAATTCATTGTAGGAAGGAAATGTAAACCAATTCCAAATAGAGAAATATAATCAAAGGAAATGCAACTTTGTAAATAGATCTGTAGAATAATTTAAGTGATAATAATGCTTTAAAAATAATACAGTTACTACAAATATTTTCTTTTAAAAAGAGTGATGTTCTCTGAATGTTTATTCAAGAAAGGTGTCTATTTTTTTCCTTTGCACTAATATCAAAAACAATATCAAAAACAAAATAGTTTATAAATTACGAGTACAGCGAATTTATATTGGAAAAGGTGAGGCATTGATCTGCAAAAAAAAAAAGAAGAAAGGAGAAAATTATATCTGGCAATTAATATATGTATCAGATGGAAATTATTTTTGTGTTTGCTTCATAAGATATCACAAACTGGAAATACAAATATCCAAATATAGTCACAAACGTGCACAAAAGTAAAATCATAGTCACATAAAATCTAAAACGCAACACTTCGCTTTATAATATTCACAGTTATCAAGAGCATTCGTTCATAAAACGACATTTGCATGTACAGCAAAGAAAAATATTTCAATCCCTACATAGTCAACTATTAATCTTACAATGGACCAGAAAGCATATTTATTAGTAATATGTATCGCCCTACCCATGCTAAACGGCCAGCTGGCAGAATTGTTAGCATGCCGGACAAAACACTTAGCGGCATTTCGTGCCTCACTACGTTCAGAGTTCAAATTTTCTGAGGTTGACTTTGCCTTTTGAGGTCAATATTTTAACTATCACGATGTGATACACCGACACCCTCCTCCATAATTGCTGTCCTTATTCTATATTTTGAAATCAAAATATTTAGCAATAAGCCGAGTACTGATTCGAGAGGAGGAAATACAGGAGATAGAGGAAATAAATTTGCCTTGGACAGGAGATAAATATGCGCGAGATATAGAAGAGATCTCGCGAGAATAAGGGCCGGATGTAAAGCGTTCAATCCCATCAAAGATGTGCTCAAAAGAAGACTGGATAGGACCACTTGCACTAACCTCTTCAACAGCACGGTTTTACCTGCGTTGTTGTGCGGAATCGAAACTTGGGCCTCAAAGGAGAGAGACGAGTTAACTGCTCAAAGAGCTATGGAAAGATCTATTGTCGCTGATAGAGCACATCCGAAGCCAACCAATGAGGAAAATCTGGCTTGCGAAACATCATCATACAGAAGGCAGAAGTTTAAATGGACTGGACACGTCTGATGGTGGACCAACAATTGGTGGATTAGTGCAGTTGTCGAGTGTATATTTGCGAGCCGAAGTGGCCGCCAAAACGGTTGTTGACAAAATACGAAAACGTTTGGAGCTACTTGGATGAGAATGGCACGATCCAGAGAGGAATAGACGGTGTGCTGTGACCAGCGGTGCCGAATCAACGTCCGACAATCTAGCCTGCTTTGGTGACCAAGAAGATGTGTTCCCCAACAAGGCGACGAGCAGGTAGAAGTGTCATTTCACTGGTCAAAATGTTTAGCTACATTTCGTCCGTCTATACGTTCTGAATTCATATTCCACGGACGACGAAGTTGCTTTTGTCCGTTCGTGATTGATAAAATATTTACCAGTTGAACCCTGGTGACGTTATTATCGATTTACCCCTTCCTTAAAATTGCTAGTCATGGGCAAAGTTTGAAACCAGCATGTATCTCTCCCACACATAAGTACACACACGCACACACAAATACACATGCACCCACACACACATATTCTCTGTAGTTGGCTAAATTTTCGATTTCCTAAGACCTAAAAAAATCGATTCTGCAATTAACACTGAAAAATGTAAGAAGCAACCACAATAAAATTGGCCCCCACTCGTTGAGTAGGGTTGACATAAAAACATAACAGTCGGAACTGAAGGCTATATACATTAACCGCAAAAAATTTTGAATTTGATAGCTGTAGCGAAGTGAGAGAAAAGTAAGAGTGAAGGAGAGAAAAAGAAATTAATTCAAGTATTCCAAGAAACAAAAAAGAAATAAACTTAGGATACTAAGTTAATTTAATTGCAATTTCTTATGGATATTCGCATTATAATCGCACCTACGAATTTTGTTGTGTAGCTTCAGCAGCAATTGAATCTTATCGCTGTGGTTGTTTTGAAATATGTACCGAAAAAAAATATTACTTATAAATACTTAATGATATTTAATATTCATTCCTGCGTTTTTCACTTGTTCACTTCTCAGATATAAATATATTTTAACGATCCTCATGCTGTATTTCTACATCGTCACACTGAGTCAGTATATCTCCAACTGCTCTTTACAATTTTGTATGTGTTTATGCCAGAATACATTCATACTATGCATACATCACGCGGAAGTGACGTGAGCAGTATTGTATTAGCATAGAATACTATTCATAGAATATAGGATGAATAATATCTCGAACATTATTGCAAGTACTAACCTTGTTAAATAAGTGTTTATTTTTATGACCACTGAAGGAATTTTACATTCAAGAACTTATCAATAGTTCTCTCAGCATTTAATCATCTTCGCAGCTAACAAGAAATTGCTGAAAGTAACAGGACAATACAAAAGTGTAAGAAAACATTGAGAATTGTAAATAAAATGTATTTAGCTCTAGTCATATCAGAAATAAAGTACAAATGCATTTTAGTAGGACGTAATAATGAACTACTTAAATGCTGTAAAATTACAGATGAAAAACCTGCCGCTTTGTGTACATACCGAAACGAGCCTGGGACTTATTACAACTAGTATTGATCTGTTTACAGCTAAACAACTACGCCAAGTAGCTATGTTTTTTAAACGCCAAATAAAAAAAAAATGACGATTATGCTAAATTCATTCCGAAAACAGACAAATGAAATTGTATTGCCGAAACTATAAACACTGACCTGCTTTTACCACGTGCACTTTCCTTTAAACAGACACGCCTTCAGATACAAAAGATAATAGCAATACCTTACTTTGCAATTATTTTCAAAACACTTTCACTATTGCTATGATGCTGCTAATGATGGTTTGCAATTACGGTAAAAAATATATATACTACGTGTTGGAATAGGGAGTTCTATGGACAACTGAAATGTATTTGTAGTGTAATTCAGTAAAGTGTATTTTGTACAATATATTATACTGTATTACAAGTTTGTTAAATTTCAATGTGACAGTTTTGCAATGCGTGTTATAGTTACACATTCCATTTACCTTTGTATTAGCGAGTTCTAAATTACAAATATATGAATCACGAGAAGATAGAAACATCAGACGTACACACTAAAACTTTCAGAAAGATTTCAGTATAGATGCGAAAACATGAACGATATCAGGGAAAACCTTTATATTGTAACTATATTCTTGAAAGATATAAAGAGAGTTTGATCAGCTTAGAGTTACTACAAGACTATAAAGCACGGGGGAACTTATGTTTATTCAATGAATTTGCTATTCTTACGATAATGAACATTGCGAAAATTATTTATAGGAAGGTAAAAATACACCTGATGACGTATTCTGTTCCTATGAATGCTAATTTGGGTCAGCTCTATTGAAAATAAAATTCTAAAATGATTAAATCACAACAGAAATGCTTCCATAATCAGAGAAACGAATGGTATATTTATAAAACGTAATGAAGATAAAGAAGCAAATATCAACTCGTGTATCTTGTAAATCTTGCCTTAATTCAACAACATACGTTTCTAGGTACAGTCGCATAAAAGTTAGCACCAACAATGGAAATAATGATTGACGCTTGAGAATCAGTGGAGCTCACTCTCCGATGTCTGTGTGTGCAAGTATGCCTGCATATAATCCTAGCATTTCTGTATGTGTGGCTATTTCCACAGGTATACATTTACGGAGCAGTCTTACAACAATAAACGTCATCGTCGTTGTCCAAATCGATGCCGTTTTCATCATCTTCATTATTATCATCAATAACTTCTTCAATACATTTATTATTTTCATTGTTGCTGACATTGTCCTCATCATCATTGGCGATAGCAACATAACATTTTCGCTAGTTTATTTTGTTGCTAAATGTTCTAATTTCTTAGCAACTATTGTCTGGTTTAAATGGTTCGTTTTTATGTGTTCTTTCGGTTGGCATTTACTGGGTTTTATTTTAAAATCTAAGGTGCTTTTAGTTTTGTTTTTGGAAAATGGTTTCTATTGTGACGTTTCAAAATTTACGGTAGAAGTAATAGAGAGGAATAGGCCGCCGGATTAACAAGGATAAAAAGAACGAAATGAGATATTGATCAGAGAGCAACAAAATATCATATTATCAAACATGCTTAAGTTTACAAACGAGATTTCCTTCATATTTCTCTCACTGCATCCATGAATGTTATTGTAACTATACGATAGCAAGATATTAAGGCGCCCACGAATTTTAAATTGTTGGAAATGTTGACTCATATTTGGTTCATTATATAGACAGGAAATAATTACAAGGGATTTATGCAAAAAACTAATATTTCCACCCACTCCTCAAGATAATGCGTCATTAGGAAGTAGTGTTGGAATCCGTTGTCTTTTAAATCTAGTGATGAGATTCCTTTCGGAAGGATGCACAGAGAGATGATGAATGATATCTGGAGAAGAATGTTGTGAACTAATTTGCAGTTTATTATTTCTCTGTTTTTTAATCAATATTTTATGTCAAAATTCACGTACTATTTGTTTACTTTCCTCCATGTGCATGT
>NC_068983.1:139979846-139980730 GCF_001194135.2 Octopus bimaculoides | reverse complement strand
ATATATATATATATATATATATATATATATATATATATATATATATATAGGTCGAACCAATTTCAATCAAAATATTTTGATACACATACTCACACATATATATGTATATGTATAGTATGTGTATGGGTGTGTGAGAATTCCTACAGCGTACCAAATTTTCACCCTCGAACTAAATACTAAAGACGGAACCTACCTTCAATTTGGTGACTCATGATATCATATTCCAATCGGGACGATCAGCAATGACCGCTTTAAAATTTATAATATTAGCATGGCTTACATTGGGATATCGCTTTCAGATAAAACGTCCATTACATATAGGGCATATTTGAAAAGACGTAAATAAACTTAGTTAAGAATATGAATGATTTTCGAGGCTGAATATAAATATAAAAGCAATAATATATATGTGTGTGTGTGTATGAGTGTGTGTGTGTATGCTTGTGTGTGTGTGTGTATTAGCCATAGAGCAAAGATTGTCACTTATAAATGTCAAGTATACAACGCTGTACTTTAATTATTATGTTATCCAAAGTTCAATAGAGATCTGTCCAATGCAATAATGCACGCTTCACCTATAATTCAAATCTCACTCGTAAATTGAAAACACATTAAAATGGAAATTAAACTTTTCTAAAACAAATAGAAATGTATTGGAGGAATGAAAGAAAACTGAAAGATACAAAAGAGAGTTTATATAATTTTCTCTTCCTCTCTTTCTCTATCTCTGTCTCTCTCTCATATACACATGTTCTCCATACACACACATATCTACGGGAATGAATGGATATCAATATATATCAACCTATATACACAGACACACACACACACACACACACACACACACACACACACACACACACACACACACACACACACACACA
>NC_068983.1:139978445-139979725 GCF_001194135.2 Octopus bimaculoides | reverse complement strand
ATATATATATATATATATATATATATATATATACATAGATACATATTGTGTTAAAATATACACATCTGTGCGCGCGTGCGTATGTGTGTGAAAGAGTGAGAGAGAGAGAGAGTGAGAGTTTACATGTATTTTTATGTTTGAGAAACTTTATTTGCGAAAAATATTCCATGATATTTTTAATATCGATAAGGCATTGCAATTTAATTTAGAGACTCTGCTGATATTAACTAATTAATTTCTTGTGTTACTGCCAACAATATTGATTGTGTAAAAGAGAAGAATATTCCATCTAAAGATCACAGTGGTAATTATGAAAACATATTTCTCTTGGTATTTATTAATTAAAGTGTCAACGACTTATATCCGACATTACAGGTATATTACCAAAGACGTTTGCATAAGCTGAAATAGATATTACGTATGCACATACACACACTTATGCGGACACTTACTCGCACACACACACATGCATGTGCATATGGGTATCTACATAAATGCATATAAGTTTATATACATATATATATATATATATATATATATATATATATATATATATATATATGTGTGTGTGTGGGTGTGTGTACGTGTTTATATATATATATATATATATTATTCCATATCTGTATATATCTGAATACGACTATGTAGGTATATACATATAAATAAATGTAAGATCCAGGCATCGAGGGGTAAGGGGAATGTTAGTTTCGAGCAATCAGTAGTGAATATAAGAATAAACAACTTTCAGGATCATCAATGGTTTATTGAGACGGAACGCTGCGGAATATATATTTATTTTTTCATCGAGGAAAGCAATGTAGCTTTTGATCTAACCAATAAGAGTAGCCGGCGGTATACACTTTGCTTGGGTTTTACCACTTCTGAAGTTCCACTCGCTATGGAACATATGTAGCTCGGATTTTTTCTACTCCATTCCCTTACTCTTGTAATGATGTATATAAATGTGTGCATGTGTGTGTATGTGTGTGTGTGTATTTGTATATGTATAAACTGTATGTATGCATTTCTATATTTGAGAGGTGAGGAATTATGTACATTATTTACGTTAGTTACATTTGACGGGTATTTGTCCTTATCTTCTGTGTTGTTAACACAAGGTTTCGGGTGATGTACTCTCCAGCCTTCATCAGGTGTTCCGGGGGAACTTCGAACCTGGGATCTCATTCCCAATGTATTTTTCTGATGCTGTTGCTGTTGTTATTATTATTATTATTATTATTATTATTATTATTATTATTATTATTATTATTATTATTATT
>NC_068983.1:139977242-139978142 GCF_001194135.2 Octopus bimaculoides | reverse complement strand
ATATATATATCAATGCTCTTACACAGAGATTTACGCTCACACGTGCGTGTGCCTGAGTCAATGTGTAGGCATATATAAATACATGTGTGTGTGTGTGTGCGAGTGTGTGTGTGTGTGTGTGTATCGTTGCATAAGATTTGGATATATACCTTCCTTCAACTTCCTCATATAATCTCGGACACCAGAATTTATTGCTCATAACGAATGACACATGTAATGGGGATTCTCACGTTAATAGCCGATATAAATTCGTAAGAATTTACAGGTGAAGATGTATGTGAAGAATTGTAAAGTGCTAAGGAGATAACAGCAATATAAAGCTAATGGAACTATATATTGAGTCGTAATGTTAAGAATCGCGAAACACTTAATCGAATCAAATTATGTGCAACCTAAGGAATATATTAGAAAAAAGATAGCATAAACATTTTCGGCTGCAAAGGCTAAATATGCGTACATGCGCACGAACACGTACACCCACACACATACACACACACATTACATATATATATATGTGTGTGTGTGTGTGTACCATGAGAATTTACGAAAAAACAAAAGACGAAGACGGGTGTGTAAACAACAAACTGATGTATTAGTAAAACGCTCGGGAAGTGAGAAAGTCTTTTACGATTCGGGCCTACGCTCTTTGACAAAAAGGAACGCAGAAATAAACTGGAAGAGAAAATAGAAAAAGGTATAGTGGCTAGCGATCTAATATATATATGTGTGTATGTGTGTGTGTGTGTGTTTATAGATATGTGTGTGTGAACAAATGTTTTGTCTAACTATAAACTCACACTCTACAAAAGTATAGAGTAACCCATGAGATGAACGTAAAATTGTTGTTGTTATATCTAAACTTAAAAGCAAACAAGTATGTATATCTCTCTACCGGTCTTA
>NC_068983.1:139975738-139976946 GCF_001194135.2 Octopus bimaculoides | reverse complement strand
TGTGTGTGTGTGTGTGTGTGTGTGTGTGTGTGTGTGTGTGTTTGTGTGTGTGTGTATGTATGTATGTATATTTTTTTATTCACTGAATCTCTTATTCCATTCAGCCATGCGACTTCGGTCATGCTGGTGCACCACCGTCTGGAGTGTTTCACATCACCACTCCTGTATATGCCTTTGTCCCAGTTGTTGACCCATAGGTATATAAGAGCCCTCATCTGTACCTCATGGCGGGATGTCGACTCTTCTGTAATTGTGGAAAGGAGGGTGTCTAGTTCTTTGTTGAAGACATCTGCTTCCACATTATGCAGATTTCTCAATTGTTGTGACAGGGCTTTGAGGAGTTGTGGGCCTTTGAACCCTAGACTATTGCCGTAACTGGTCTCAAATTCAGATGGAGTGGATGGTATCATTGGTACAATAAAATGGCGGCCAGTTCTAGTATTTATATTACGCTCAATGCCGAAATTAACGACTAGCACCTCTAGAGTTCGCCATATGTTGTTTATAGCATATCTCTCGCGCCTTCACTCCAGGGAGTAAAGCTGCAGTTTTCTCAGCCTAAATCTGTAGCTCATCCGCTGCACTGTTTCACTCTTTTCAGTTTGGTGGCATTGGACTGCTTCAAGCTCCCCTGTTATTTGGCAATGTGTGGTAAATATAACTGGGTGCAGTAGTTCAGGCGGTTGAGAACAAATGTTTTCTCCAGGTTCAACGTAGTTTCTTGGTCTCTTATCTTGAAGGATCTCAGTATCCATCCTGCCAGTTGTCTGCACATTGCTGCCATCTTGTTAATGTGCATATAATATATGAAATGATAAGCATGTGCGTCATTGCACATACAGATCCCCACGTCATTCACTACCAGTGACACTGGGATTGTAGTGGGTTCGTGTGTTCTCTATGCAGGATGTAGTGCATTTGTAGTGCAGTGCTTGAAATTTTCCATTATACTTCATTTTGCTTATTTCGGCCCACTTGTATATCGAACTCAAGTCCTGCTGTAAGCTTACAACGATATCTTGACTGTCTGTGATAATTTTGTATTATCGGCATAGCTAGTGAAGAGTGATAGCCCCAGAAGAGTTCCCTGGGGGACGCCACTTAGGATTTGTATTTCCCCAGACAGGGTACTATTGGTTGGAACTACTTCACTTTTGTCTTTAATATTATGTATAATATATATATATATATATATATATATATATATA
>NC_068983.1:139970836-139971320 GCF_001194135.2 Octopus bimaculoides | reverse complement strand
ATATATATATATATATATATATATATACATACATGTATATATATGTTTTAATGTATGTATGTTCTTTCTGTTTTATTATTTTAGCCCTTCCTCTGGAGAAAGAGCAGGTTTCAAACAAACGTTCAAATCCCCGTCGTTTGAATGTGTATAACGAAAGCAACATCAGAATTTGAACTTCAGGGAAGCTTGCATACCACAACTTCCAACTACATATTCTAATATTAGTGTGCAGAATATTTGTTCTTTCTTCTATTCGTTTATTTGTTTCTGTCATTTGACCGTGGCCATGCTGAAGCACTGCCTTTAGCTGAGAAAATCGACCACAGAACTTATTCTTTGTAAGCCGGGTACTTATTCTATCAGTTTCTTTTGCCGAACCGCTGTTACGGGGCGCAAACACACCAACGTCAGTTGTCAAGCGATGTTGTGTGGACAAACACGGACACAGACACACACACACACACACACACATTCTCTCTCTCTC
>NC_068983.1:139969050-139969955 GCF_001194135.2 Octopus bimaculoides | reverse complement strand
ATGTGTGTGTGTGTGTGTGTGTGTGCGTGTGTGTGTGTGTGTGTTTGTATGTGTACATGCATGTATCTGTAGGTGTCAGCATATATAATTTTCACTTAATTATTGAATGCTATATGCTGTGGCTATCTTTCCACGGACTAACATCTATTGAATTTTTTGTTTGTTCTTTTTTTCAATCATCTGCCTCATCTTCCGTTATTCATTATATTTTAGCTCGCACACCACAAAATATAAATCAATGAATTCCGGTTCTCCTATCCGAAATATGTAATCGTGAAGCACGTACTTTACAATGTTCTCAGAATAAACTATGTCCGTATTGTTCCGCCTAAACAAGATTTGGAATAGAATGTGTTATTTATAACAACTGATGCAATTTGTACGTTTAAATGAAAAGTAGTCTTTGCTATACTAAATATTCTTAGTATGGATACTTTAGGTGAACTGATGTTAACTTAAGTGGTATTGAAATGGTTGGAAAATTTCAATGCAGCGTGGATATTCTTTGATATGAAAAGGGATTATTACACTGTAAATTGCTAGCATGTACATGTATGCATATGTTTGTCTACTACTCAATCTGTATATCTGCTTCTAAATGATTCATTTCCAGTTGCGTCCACTTGAGTGGGTTTGAGATACTTTGATCTGCGTTAAGGATACAATTATACCTGTTGAAACTTAGCTAAATTTTCAGTGAATACCAGTGATATGAAAATAAATTAGATGATAAAGAGGAAACGTTTCACAGCCGTACTGCTACAGGATCATCAAATATTGCCTCAGGAAGTTTTACCTTACAAATGTCAGCATTGGGAATGTACGTAAACTCGGCAGAGACGGCGAATACACACACACACACACACACACACACACACACACACATATATATATATATATATATA
>NC_068983.1:139965599-139968502 GCF_001194135.2 Octopus bimaculoides | reverse complement strand
ATATATATATATATATAAATTTATATAGATAAAGATAAGATCGATATTTAAATACCAATTTTATCAGGTGGCCAGCATGGGAATAAAACCCCCCAAAGGTAATAATTATTTAAAATTATAATTTAGGGTATCTAGGAGATACCACCACGCTGGAAATAGCAGTCAAAGCATGACTCTAAAACCACATTACATGAACATGTAATGTGGTTTTAGAGTCAAGCTTTTACTGCTATTTCCTGTGTGGTGGTATCTCTTAGATACGCTAAATTATAATTTTATATACATATATAATCGGATTCAGCCAGAGGCTGTGGCCAAGATGGGGCATCGACATTAACAGTAATGCATGTTTATATTACTCATTTCCGGTCCTTTCTCTGGAACAGCTGCCCTGATGAAGTTAGTTTTTCGAACAAAAGCTGCCTTTTTTTTTTTTTTGCATCCTCTTCTACAACTACAGAGCAGTGAACCTTTGCCAAAAGCTGTTGAACTCTAAACTGTGGCAATATTGAATTCCTTCTGTGGATAGTGACGGCTGGATCTTGGGTGCTATGCTGAGGCTGCTAGTCTGTTGAATCCTATAGATTTCAATCCAAAATTCGGTGTGCAATTTTGTGTGAGAGAGAGAGAGTGTGTGTGTGTGTGTGTGTGTGTGTGTGTGTGTGTGTGTGTGTGTGTGTGTGTGTGTGCATTTGTGTCTGTGTGTCTCTGTTTTTGCATCTATTTGTAACAAAATATATTTCACGTTATTTAGTCCCCAGTAATAATCCGTCTGTTGCATTGAGGCAACACTCTTGACATAGAGGCGCTAGGTTACCTCGAGTTCTGATGTTGATTTGACGCTTTGTGGTTACGATAACTGGGTGTAGCATTGCAAGAGTCTGCACATGATATTCTTCATACGAACAACGTGGGTTACTTTTTCTCTGCTTTGAATGCTCTTATAATCCAAACATTTCACTCACCCACACATTATAGCCATCTTAGTAATGTGAACACGAAACGATGAATCACCACACATGTGAAATCCCAGGTCATACACCAACTCAAACTCTGGTTTTGCAGTACTCATGTTCCTGTGTATATGATTATACTCCGATTATTGGTCGATTAAAGAGAGCTTAAATCTTCTCCGCATTGAGCTGCATGTTATTTTCTTAAGGCGACATTTTAGAACGGTTGGCTTATGTATTTGCATCATTAATAGAGTTTTTGAGAATGACTGGTTGTGTGAGTAAATCTATGTCTGACAATGGCACTACGAGTGTTAGTAAACCCAGTACAGTTCTCTTAGGCTCTCTAGTTAGTGTTGAGGACTCATTAGAGAGATTGCCATCTATATCTTATATAATGATGCAGCCATTACCCTAGTTTACCAAGGACATGCACGTGCTACAAATCATACATTGATCGCCATTATGAAAGCCTTAAAAAGGTCATGACATACTGCATCCACATTTGAGCATGTGAGCTACTGTTTCGTGACCCTGCCAAAAGGCTGTTGTAACAACCAGTATGAAGCAGGTTCTTCTAGGTCGTAAGATATGCCACGTATTAGTGAAACAAACTGGTAATTTTTCGCATCTAATATGTATCCACCTTTTTGGATACGGTTAGATTCTTTCAACAACGATTAGTTTAATTATGGTTTTATCTTTAAAAGTGGAAGTATCTTTAATTTTCCTTTCTCTTTTCTTTTTCCGTTTATATTCCCCCTTCAAAATTTACAGAAATCAACGTCTTGTTTTCTCCTGTTCTTCCTGATGCAACGTCGTCTTCATTTCACAAACGTAATAAAACATGTAGTCTGCGCTCTGTAGGTTGCTTGGAGACACAAGGCCTGTAATAAAATCCTTCCTAGACACCTGCTTCCAAGGCCAGAAACTATTAGCTACTCCTATCTTTATGATGTGTACGTTGAGTAATGTACGCGTATCCATGCATGCATACATACATACATACATACATACACACACACACACACACACACACACACACAGAGAAAAAGACAAATAAGGAAAGATAGATAGATAGATAGAATGATAGATATATAGATAGATAGATAGATAGATAGATAGAAAGATGGATAGATAGATAATTGAGTTTAGTTGTAGCGGGCGGAGTCTAATGCATTGATGAATGCAGTTTTGTAAAGAATTAATTCCTGGTATTATACCACCTGATGTAACATTATTATCAATGCGAATAACAATAACAACAACCACATCACACCGGGATCAATAAAATACATCAACATATATACGCCTATTCGACCAGTGGACCATATAAACAGAAACACGATGCAACTTAAATATGTAATCGGATAATTCACCATGCACCTATAAATATATATATATATATATGCGTGGTGTGTGTATGTGTGTGTATGTGTATGTATGTATACATGAATATGCATGTGTGTGTATATATGTATACATATGTACATATATATGTACATACATATATAGACATATGTATGCATGTATACATATATGCATGTACATAGATACGTACGGTTCTATATGCACACGAGAATTACAACGTGACGGTAATGTGATTTTTCTGTTTCCCTTTCTATTCCTGTTCTCTCAACCGATGAAAGAGATGAGAACAAAACCTTTAAGAATATCGAAACATCGATCACTTCACGTGCACAATCGTGTGGTTGATTTTATTTATTTATTTATTCATTTATATATATATTTATGTTTTGTAGGTTTACCGGTATATAGGCACTGTTCTGTGCATGCAAATGTATGCATATACATGTGTTTCATGCAATTGATATGCGCTACTTCATCAAAAACACTCAGTATGTTCGATATAACGAGACACATGTTTTGCATCAGTGCGTACTTTTATATATACGTATATATATATTCATATATATATATATATATATA
>NC_068983.1:139961919-139963802 GCF_001194135.2 Octopus bimaculoides | reverse complement strand
TATACATATATATGTATGTATTTGTGTATATTTATAAGTGTACATGTACGTATATGTACACAAATATATTCATTTATCTGTAAACAGGCTTACTTAAATGTGTGTGTGTTTGTGTGTGCTTGTGTGTGTGTATGTGTGTGTGTATGTGAATGCATGTATATATGTATGAATGTTTGTATGTATGTCACGTTATTAATGGAAATAAATGTCTTAGATATAAGGAATATTATTACTGCAACGTTTAACAAAGCTCTCGACGATACCGTAATATTTAATATCAGAGCGATATCATATCAGAATAGAGAAACATTTAAATAAAACAACACTTTGATTACAAAGCAAGAACTATTTACATATTCTCATTGTATTCTTTCACACGGGTAACCATGTTTACAGCTTCGGATATATATGCAATTCCTGCTCATAGATTATACTGCAAACCCCACGTGAACCATTTTAATCATTACGTATAATAAATATTTATTTCTCTTTGCAATACTAATTTGTTCCTTCCAGTATCATAATTATAAAAAAAAATTGATTTTACAAATGTTGAGCAATTTCGTGACTAAAGATCGCATTTGAGCTTTAAAATGATTTTCGCACATCTAGGATATTGTTATGACTTTAGATTGCAACAATATGAGTGTGAATAGCACCACTCCCTGAAGAAATCCATGTGTATGTATGATATAGGATTTTATGCACAATTTTCCATAGAAAGTAGGATAAATGCGCACCCTACAATGCATCAGTGATTATAATACATGTCGCTTACTATGTTTTCCACTTTTCACTTCGTTTCAGCAAGTATATACACAAACACACACAAATACATGCATATACACAGATGCCCAATGTCGTCTGCTGGCCTGTATACATAGGCATGATTTAATGCTAGATTATATACGGTGCATTTTTAATTGTTTGCCTGTATTTTAATGGACAGTTGACAAAAGCTCAATTTTTCTAAGATGTGGGCTTATGTTAAAACTTAAACATTTGTAACAGCAACGTGCTTTATTCAGTTGCAGCTATTAGTGGAGACAACTGCTGTGAACTTCAGTTGAGTGTTTTTTGGAAGGCTGTCTTGTTGTATCAATATATGGCACTGAGACAACAGTGAATTTTCCAGTCCAACTTCAACAACATCAAGAGGGTCTACTTTCGATGTGTTAGGTCATAGAATATGACAGTGTAACTGAAAACTGGAGATGTCTGAAATGAATTGATACATTAAATGAGAATATATTAAGTAGGGAGCAGAATTGATATATTGAGCAAAAAATTATAGAATGACCAAAAATATCCATTTTTATACCTGCTGTAAACTATTATAATTGCATCAAAGTGCTAGGGCTGTACCGCTACTAAAATTATTGATTCTTTTATATAGAAGCCAAATATATATGTCGATTATGGCATGCAAACTGTGAGAGAGGACAACGGGAGAGTGAGAAACCTTGGAAAACTTTGCTCAATATTTGACAGCACCATCAACACAAGTACAGAATGGACTAAATTCCAGCACATGGATTGCAATGAAATGATTTAAACAAGGGCAGTTTAAAGACCAGTGGTGTCATATGAGATAGCCAGCATCTAACATTTAAAAATTACGTCTGGTTCTCATAAATATTTTGTACTTTAAAACCTTATATCCATCAACTGGCAGCTGAACATTGTCTCAAAATGAAATAAATTAATCTTATGCTCCAATACAGAGAAATCTGTTTCAAGTAGAACTGTTAGGGTTCCAGTAAGTTGAATTTTATTATGCCATCTGCAAATGTGTGTTGCCTATTACATATGCTATATGAGTAGAATATTTGTATGCATACACGATATAAATGTTCAAGTGCTCAGATATATATATATATATA
>NC_068983.1:139960271-139961302 GCF_001194135.2 Octopus bimaculoides | reverse complement strand
GTGTGTGTGTGTGTGTGTGTGTGTGTGTGTGTGTGTGAGTGTGTGTGTCTCTGTGTGTGTGGAGAACGAGACATTTAGAGAGAAACTGAAACAGTGAGAGTGATACGGAAGGTTTTGAATGCGTGTACTACAGGTATAAAACTCCCCTCTAATGTGTAATTAAACTGGATTAGTGTTTCTAAACAGTCTGCTTTCAAATCTTGACAACACTGTTCGCTTTCTTTGCGGTTATTTTGACAATTCACATAAAAGTTATATCTCTTCTTTTTAATATGATTTATTTACACTCAAATAAATGTATCACAAAAATATCACCAAGCAATTCGATTTACTAAATGGATAATTACGTAATCTTTTGCGATAGAGTCTATATAGCTACCTTATTAATCTATACCGTCCTTGTCTGTTTAATAGCAGAGTTAACCCTTAATTCAGATTAGCACCCTCATTGGAAGTTATGCTCTTTTCTACATATCTCAAGATATATTCCACACACAGATAATGCGGAGGTGTGATGCTTTTCCCACTTGATTAAATGCGATGCAAACCAAAGCAATAATGTAATTCATTTCTATTGCAAGGAAAGACTGCCTCGCAAACAATATATTGTCGTCTATACATTTTTATCAATCGTCCATTTAAGAGCATGTAGAATGTAAATTATTTTTTTGGCCACTATTCATACTACTTCCTATTTATATGGTTTATATATTTAGATCATTCACTGACATGACCATATGTTAAGTGCTTGAAATTTCATCATCAATAAACGACGTCTCACAGTATATTTCAAAATATGTATTGAAATTTATGAAAACAAAGAACGAATTGTTGGCAACTGCTAACAGGATACCGTTCATGAAAAAAAAAAGGATACATGTCTGATTGTTCTAAATTAATATGTGTAAATGTGTGTGTGTGTGTGTGTGTGTGTGTGTGTGTATGTGTGTGTGTGTGTGCAATGTGTATCTATCCTAGGGGTACTTTTTGTGTGTGTATATATACACGCACACACACACATGTATATATAT
>NC_068983.1:139958885-139959695 GCF_001194135.2 Octopus bimaculoides | reverse complement strand
ATATACATATATATATATATATAGATGGATAGATAGATATATGAAGTTATTTGCACATGCACATATATACATATATTTGTATATGTGTATATGTGCATATATGTATTTATCTACATATAATGCTTGTATATGTGTGCATGAATGTATCTATGTATCAATCTATTTATATATGTATATACATATATATATATATATGTATGTGTGTATATATATATATATATATATATATATATATGTAAATGTGTAAATTGATGTGGGGGTGTGAACGCACACATATATACACATACGCTTATACATAGATAGAGATGAGAAAGACAGCGAGAGGACAGTAAGCATAAACTGTGCTGACGACCTTCCTACACGTATATATGTGTGTGGGTGCCTACGGATATGACCATGCATATTTGCATATTTCTGTCCTCCATATGGAGAATGAAATATTGTTCATGTGTATATTGTTAGTGAGGGATGTAGAATAAACATGGAATACGAACACGCAAAATACTTGAAAACCATTGGCAGCTAAAGAATCGAATTTCGAAAGGTATATACATACGTAAAAAAAAATAAAATAAAGAAAAAGGACAGAATGTAACACTCCTATTTGAATAACAGGTTATGGAGCGCAAATTACCCAGTCTTTTTTTTTATTTTGATTGTTCACAAGGGCTATGGTAGTAGGAAGCATGTTTCCTAACTAAAATGACATAATATTGGACAAAATATTAATAAAACCGGTTGGTGTATACACCACTAACTTCATGTGTATGCATGTGCCTTTACGTGTGCGTGTATATATATATATATATA
>NC_068983.1:139957495-139958448 GCF_001194135.2 Octopus bimaculoides | reverse complement strand
GTTTGTGTGTGTTTGTGTGTGTTTGTGTGTGTAAAATCCATTCCGTCTGTCTGTCTGTGTGTGCGCTTATGACTTGAGTATTGTTCATCCGATCGCGCTGAAATGTTAAGTATCGATACATGAGAGCGCGGGGCGTTCCGTAACCTGAAAAGATTTTCAAAATTGTTAGTTTCAAAGTAAGAATCACTACTTTTGTAACCTTTTTTGTCCTGTTTGTTCCGCCATTAATATCACCCTGCTGCTCAGACAGTCGGCACATACCATTTCGCTAGCAACAAGGGGAGGACAGGATGATAGTCAGCCCAAACCGTTGCTATGCTGTCTCTCTTATGACATCCAATTCCACTTGAAGTTGTACATATAATGTGTTAAGATTTGTTACCCAACAATTATCCTTATTGAGAAGAAACAGTCAAAATAACCACCACATACAATCTCCAAACATCTCTACTACTTAACACCGTCCAAGTTAAACCTCTTCATCTTTACATCTGACATGAAAGACTACTAATTAAGCAAAAAGGAGAATAAAATCGATTGCTATTAAAACGCGTAAGATTTTGGTGTTAATAATTTTAATCTTCCGTTACAGTTACTCATTCATACTACATAATACGCAGAATTGTCGGATTAAGACAGTAGAGTGTATTGAGGGAGATTTTTTTGCCATTTCTACCATGTCTAGCTACCATGTCTAGCTACCATGTGGAGGTCTGCCTCATTTGCTTATACATACATATATACATAAAATCGAAATAAAAAACTTAAAGTAGCAGGCGTCAAATACAAAAGCCATGCAGTGTCATGGGCCCCAAAAAACATGCCAACTTCTTGCTTAATGCGAGCCCAGAGAAATCTCTTATCTCTTACACTATTTCAGTATTACGCCTCTATTGTAATTTGAGATACTGTTCTATATATATATATATATATATATATATATATATATATAT
>NC_068983.1:139955805-139956589 GCF_001194135.2 Octopus bimaculoides | reverse complement strand
TATATATATATATATATATATTATATTATATATGGATACATATATAGATATAGATATATTAGTATATCTATTTATCGATCTATAAAGAGATATATATGTGTGCGCATGTGCGCGCGCAAGGGTGTGCATTTACCCCTTCCCTTCATTCGCGAGGTTTACTACTCACATTTAATACTCCACTTCACTCTGTACCATATTATCTCTATCTCAACCTTCCTTAGTTCCTTTCCAAACCTATGCCCCCACCTCCAACTTCTCACACATAATCATGTCTTACCTTTTTATCTCTTCTTTCTATCCCACCCACTATTCCTCTCCACCCACTATCTCTCCCTCTCCAGTATGACTTCTAAAAATAATTAACCCTACTAATTCCGTCTATTGAAGCCCTTTTAACTCGTCTCTGAGGATGGAATATAATTTATTTCCCTGAAACAGATGTAAGGCCACATTTCTATTTCTAAATGTCCTATAAATATCAAATTGCCTTGGCCTTCTTATCTAATTATATTTAACATGTACACGCCCACGCACGATCTGCCTCAAACTCATCACTCAAACCATTATTGAACCGGGAGCTAAACAGTTTTCCTCCTGTACCACTTACAGAGCCTTAACTACTATTTGGGTCTTCTAGATACCAAAACATCTCATACTATTATTATTATTATTACTATTATTATTATTATTATTATTATTATTATTATTATTATTATTATTATTATTATTATTATTATTATTATTATTATTACTATTATTATTATTATTATTATTATTATTATTA
>NC_068983.1:139954128-139955315 GCF_001194135.2 Octopus bimaculoides | reverse complement strand
ATGTATGTATACTCTTTTACTCTTTTACTTGTTTCAGTCATTTCATTCTTTGTAAGCCTAGTACTTATTCTATCGTCTCTTTTGCCGAACCGCTAAGTTACGGGGACGTAAACACACCAGAATCGGTTGTCAAGCGATGTTGGGGGGACAAACACAGACACGCAAACATATACACACACATACATATATATACACATATATACGACGGACTTCTTTCAGTTTCTGTCTACCAAATCCACTCACAAGGCTTTGGTCGGCCCGAGGCTATAGTAGAAGACACTTGCCCAAGGTGCCACGTAGTGGGACTGAACCCGGAACCATGTGGTTGGTAAGCAAGCTACTTACCACACAGCCACTCCTACGCCTATAGCCATGTACGCCTATGTATGTATATAATGCATATATTTCTCTCTTTATTTTCCCTCCTTGTTTCTTTCTGTATTATTTTCTGTGGAAGTACGTAGGCTCGAAACGTTAAGGACTTTTTCACTTCCTGAGCGTTCAACTAATACATCTGTTTTTGTCTACATCACCTGTCTTCGTCTTTTGTTTTTTTTGCAAATTCTCCTAATATATATATGTATATGTATATATATATATATGTATGTGTGTGTGTGTGTGTGTGTGTGTGTGTGTGTGTGTGTGTGTGTGTGTGTGTGTGTAAATATCTCCTAATATAATTATGAGCGTAATGTTTATATATGTATATATGTATATTTATCCAAAATCACGCAGTGAGATTGAATGAAGTGAGAGGAGAGAAAATAGTATTTCAGTGATGGAGAACTAACGAGAGAAATAGCCATGACTGAGATGAATGAGAGAATCTAATATCAATGAGAGAGATCAAGTATCAAAGAAGACGTCGTGTATCTTCTACTAAAATAATCTACTATAATGATACTCTTGTGTATTTCTCCGCTGCACCATATGAATGAGAAAAGAACGGATGATCTTCCAATGGACGTGGTAGGGTGAAAAGTCAACGGTGAAGCAAAACTCAAACAGTGCTTCAATTATGTGTGAGTATATGTGTGTGTGTGTTTGTTTGTGTAAAATGTATTTATATGTTTTAGTGAGAGTATAGGTGTATGTTTTTTTAGAAAGATACATAGAAAATGGAATTACAGACATACTCGTATACCCACAGGCATATATATATATATATATATATATATATATATATA
>NC_068983.1:139944585-139953072 GCF_001194135.2 Octopus bimaculoides | reverse complement strand
ATATATATATATATATATATATATACTTACAAATATATATTTACAAAGAGAGAGCGAGAGAAAGAGAGAGAGAGAGAAAGAAAAAGAGTGAGAGATGTACATATATGGAAGAGAGATAAATACACTGAGAAAGACGAAAGAAAAACGTTCGAAGGAAGATGAGATGCAGAGAAATCGATCAAACAATATATGTATATGTTAGAAATAACATTACAAAGAAAAGATATAAATTGAAGCACAACAATAAATGAAGTACTGAAATACGTTTCGATATGACGGCGCATACATATCAGTAAAAATAAGTCCAAGTATAAAATATGCGAATCATTCAGGCGGAAACCTGATGAAGATTTGTGATGTTAAGTTAGAAGCGTTTTGATGTTTGTATTTTTATTGTTTCTGCTTGTAATATTTTTCGTGTGGGTAGTGATGTTTGCCTTGTTTTAACTGTTATTTATTTTTCCTATAGTTTTTTCTAAGAAGAGTATTCATTCATATTTCAATAAATCAATCTTGGATAAAAATACAATGTTGGAAGACAGTAGAAAACAGATACAAACATAAACAAAAGAAAAAATAAAATTACAAATTACGTTGGTAAAAAAAAAACAGAACAGACCTTTTGAAATAATTCTATTCTGTCAACAACAACTACTATTGCAACTAGTGTATACTCTTCATACTATCAAGTTAACGAAAACAATTGAACACTGTACTACAGATAAATTATTAGTTTCGTACAAGACATTGGTCTAAATATGATTCCTAAGGTTCATCACCTAGAAGGCGTCTGTGAAATTTCACTCCTGGAGTTTCGTGAAATAATAAAGAAAAAAAAAAACACGTCATCATTCCATTATATACACGTTTCCATAAATACATTATGTTTAAGAAAACACTACTACTACTACTACTACTACTACTACTACTACTACTACTACTACTACTACTACTGCTGCTGCTGCTGCTGTTGCTGCTGCTGCTGCTACAACTACTACTACAACTACTACTGTTGCTGCTGCTGTTGCCGTTGTTGTGGCTGCTGCTGCTACAGATCATAATCATCATCATCATCATCATCATCATCATCAGCATCATCATCATTATCATCCTCATCGTCATCATCATCATCCTCATCGTCATCATCATCATCCTCATCGTCATCATCGTCTCGACAAAGCGCAGTGAACTTCATTGTTATATTGGATATTCAAGTAAGATTTCAGGAGGAGAATTATATATATCTATGTGCAGATTGTTGTGTACACGCCGTAAATTACGAAAGCGCGTGTCTTTATAAAGGCGCAGATTTACATCCGTATTCTTACTCGTAAAAATAGATACTTAAAGCAGGAGGATGACGTAAAGTGTGGGTGCTACCCTGGAAACATTGTGTGTGATTTGGGCTATGCCGCAAACAAGGCCATTAAGACATACCTGAATCAGAAGATGATCAGCTTTTAAATTGCTGAAGTTCTACCTTGGAAGAAGTGCAAGTTAATAGATTGCTTTGTTTCCTCAGAGATTCTATATAATTTACTACGCCTTTAAAAATATTATTTCTGATGTTACATAATAATAGATATCCTTATCTCACAGTGAAGTCAGTAGAATTAATTATCCCTATATGGACAACTCTAATCGTACATAAACGCCGAGTAATTGGTTTTGTTTCTTCACAGAAGAAATTAAAATACATTCTTTATCCTAACAAATGTATGAGCTTAATAATCTCACGAAATTTCATTATTAAATAGGCATCTGCTCGAAAATGTAAGGTTGCTTAGTTACGGCATGTTCTCGTTAATTAAATTCTGTTGGAGTTTGTAGGTATTTTCAACTAATGTCCATAATTAAAATGCTGAAGGGTTATAGGCAGCGGTTAGCAAAATCACCTGTGTAACGTCTTGTGATCATTTCGCTCATTTCAAGTCATCATTCACAAAGTCACAGCCGATCAAATAAATATTAAACATGTAATATCCTTCCCTCAATTTCTTTCTTATACTTCTTTCTTTCTTTCTTTCTTTATTTCTTTCTTTCTTTCTTTCTTTCTTTCTTTCTTTCTTTCCTTCTTTCTTTCTCTCTGCTGTTTTAATCACCACACTCATGCCACGCTTTGAGATCTACGCAATCATGAAGGCGGCCAGGAAGAGTTATTAATTCTCTTTTCTTTGCTTTGATATAAACTGTAATTGGTTCTGCTGGATACATTCATTCGAACGCGGTGTGTTGGAATCGAATGTGTATCACAAAAATATACTGGATATTCGAAGAGAATATATCCTCTCAATCTTGCCGCATATCTTCGTTTGTTTTAGGCTCTTATCTGATTTACCCTTTGCTCCAAGAAACATTTGCAGCACAAGATATTATTCTATGCAAGTCAATGATTCTTTATTATTGAGACATTACATATTGTTATTTTTATATTTAGGTTAACCGACTATCATCAAATGAAAATGTTTGGTCTTGCAGTAGCGCCATGAATAAAAATATTAATGTATTTATAAGAATACTTAGAGGACAGAAGAATATAACACAATACCGGCTTATGTTCCCTGTTTAAATCGGAAATGAGTTTTATTCCATAAAGTACTACTCATCTACTGAATCTACGAACGCGGATTACTCAATTCGTTTATTCCTAAGTGAAATTGTATCTTTGATAGAAATAGCAACAAACATCGTAATATCAATATTATATATCTGGAGAGGCGGCGAGTTGGTTGTATCGTTAGTACTCTACGCAAAATACTTAGCGACATTTCAAACGTCCTTACGTTCTGTTTTCATTTAAGGGTAGATAACATAGGTTCTAGTTGAGCAGTGGGGATGATGTAATCGATTATCACCTTCCTCGCTGGCCTTGTGAGAAAATGTTAAACCAATTGTGTTAATATGTAAATGCTGAGTTAGTAATTTCATAAGAATATTTGTTAAATTACCTCGAATATTTTTATATGCTACCTTGTGTTCTTTCATCATGTAAATTTGAAGACACTTGCTCGTAGGTATTGAACTTACAGGTAAGTGGTTGCAATGCATCATTCTCAGTCCCACAACTATGTTTATGTGCACTTTAGTGAACTACCACTCATTAATTTAAATCCAGATAAACTTTCACAGAAATTCTACTAACAACTCATTCGCTTCTTACACACTTGTAATGATGATGAAATGAAAATAGTATTTCGCTAACTGATATGCTCCTTCGTGATTTGTACAGCAAGCACACACACACACACTCATATACATAAACACACACACATATGCATAAGTACACAAACATACATAGATGTGTGTATGTTTGTGTGGGGGGTGTAGGTGTGTGTATGTGTGTGTGTATGTGTGTGTATGTGTGTGTGTGTATGTGTGTGCATGTGTGTGTATATGTGTGTGTGTATGTGCGTGTGTATGTGTGTGTATGTGTGTGTGTGATGGTCGTTCGTCAATCCGACGAGGACTCTCTCGTCATCCCGGTGTGGCCGTGTCTTATAATTTTGAAGATCACTAATTTACTTAATCCACGCGTAAATGATATTTTGGCTGTGTCTACAGAGAATTCAGATGGCAGTAGAATACTTGGTGCCCTTTTTCTTTTCCCGCTGGCTTAGGTTTTTTTACCAGCATCCATTTAGCTGCCCTTACATAACGTGAAACTCTTCTGAACTATTGCACACGTTTCTAACCTATCTAACTCCCATTCTTTATTCACTCTATCCCCTCTCATTGTTTGTGGTAGGTGAGGAAAGATTTCAGTGGAGTTTTCAGTGTATCTTTGTGACGTTTTCTTTGGTCTCCTGTTGAACTGCGGATGGTCTGACATACGTAGCTTTTGCAGTGTTGACATGCCTGCATGAGAATCATATGGATTTGTCAGTTCAGCACGAAATAATACCTCCGTGTTAGAAATATTGCCATGATTCTTTATTCCAAGCATTTATTAGCGGTAGATGAGGTAGACATGTTTTAGTTTCCTTGCATGCTATTAGTAGTCTGTCCATACTTCACAATCACGTAGAACTACAGCACAGTACACTTTTATATTTTCCTGGGAGTGATGCATTTCTTATTCCATATATTCTTGTTGAGTCTACTGAACGTGACAATGACACTGCAGGTCCTGATATTCGTTTTGTCATCACCGATGACATTTCGAACGAGAGTAAGTGACTTTGTTCACCCCATTCCTTCGTAATTCTTTGATAAAAATGTTGACCTCATTATATGAATTTCCTGGAAGTGGATAATGCGACACTTTACTTAGGATTTTTCGAATGTCCTGACTGTCAATTTGAAATTATTTAAGGTGGCACAGATATTGTCAACATTGCATTGCATGCCAATTTCAGCTAGATCATAGCATGTATCTAATGCGTAAACAACAGCATGAATCTAATTTAGCCAACATATTGTCAGAAGTTCCCTGAGTTACAGACAACTGTGACCTACTTTACTCATTAAATAATAAACAACGTTAGGTGACCTTACCATGTAAATAAACATTTTCTTTAATAAACATTTTTCCAAAGAAATGCACGAAATTCATGGCCTGTAATTTAATTGTATATTTGTTCATTATTCTTGGTCTAGAAACAATGAAACTGAACTAGAATAATCTTTGTTAACTCAATCGATTTAAAAATTATTTAATTATACAGAAAATTGTCTGTGCATGGAGTAAATGCAGTAACTCTCATCTGTGCTAATTAAATCTAAGCCCAGAATATTTAAGTGGCATGAGCTTGTTGTTATATTATAACATTGGCAAAGGTACATGCGTTGCATTGTTTTCTTCATCACCTTTTTTTCTTTTCAATTGGGAGACTTCACTAAAAAGTAATGTGAATGTACTAATAACTGTGGCATTTCTCATAGTACCAATAAGAATGTTTGATAATAATTACAACCCAAAAAATATAGCACAAATTTAGAGCGAATGGCAGGACATGCAGCTTGATTCAAATAAACGTTAAATAGAAGTATTGATTATCATCATCATCATCATCACTATCACGATCACCTACTACTACTACTACTACTACTACTACTACTACTACTACTACTACTACTACTACTGCAGTGACATTGATAAATTGAGAGCAACACATCTGAATTACGTCAACCATTGCCTGAAGCTGATCAGACAGCTAAAGACGGAATATTATATGTGTAATGTTGTATAGAAATGCAAGACAGAGGATAAAATAATTCATTTAACAGTTGTTCTTCCTAAATCGTTTTAAAATCATAAGTAAGCTAATGCGAACATTAACTTAGTATACCAGAAATAAATCAACTTCCAAATAAAATGTGAAGTTGCAAGCCGAAATCCTGAAATCATGTATTTCTGTAACTTATAATTTGCAATATTGATGCTAAATAGAACGCTCTAGACTGCCATCATAGACTCTCTACTAGTAAATTTCACCCTTGTTACTACATTACACTTAGAACATAACTGCTGAGGCCCAAAAAGTCTCAGAGCTCACATTACATAAACATTACAATATTTTCAACTTAATTGTTCTTTATTGCACAAACCTATTCAGAAAATATATAATGTTTTTCATGTGTTATTGATTCTAGATGCATGTAATATTGATTTTTAAATTATATCATCTTACTTAAATGTCGACGAATATATCTTAAGGCATTCATACATTCAGTATCGAAAGCATAAGTACTAGTCAGGAACTAGCATCAACCTTCATACGGATATACTTTCTACCACACAATTGGATTTGTTCTTCTATGAGAAGCCTATGTTAACTTTCCAATGGATGAGGAGACCTACAGTATCTACATCCATACGAATGGATTCCTGTATATTTTTAACGATCCCTTTATATTTTTGTAGACATTCCGCCAAGAATAATAGGCAACGTAAAAGGACAATCTTCTATAGCACCAGATTGATTTACGAAACTGCCTATATTCATTAGAAATTATTATTATATCTATGTTTGTATAAATTGTTTTGTATCCGACAAGAGAAACATATTTTGTTGGGAGAGGCATTTTTATATCGCTGATTTTATTGTTTATTTTAATTCTCGTGTTGTCTATTTTAAAATGGCTACCCCCATTCTCAACCATTCTGAAGTATCTACATTCTGAGTCTTAGCGGTATCTCTTCTATCAAGCTCACACATTTGGACATTACTCTCTTCGAAAAGGTAGCTAAAGAAATTATGCATCATACAACTTGCCATCAGCTACTTAAAGAACTTAAATGGGAACTGGTAGCTTAGATTACTTCAGTATTTTAGAAACTTTTTCCCACTTTTATAATTAAGACATTTTCTTTAGATTTTTAAATGTATCAATATTCTTAAAATTATCAGAAAACATTAAACAAAAACTTTACGAGTACATGTAGAGAAAAGTAAACCCTTTTTATTACTTGTACACTAGAAATACAGTTTGATACACTAGAAATACAGTCAAGTCACATAAATTGCATTTTTAAAGAATTTTTTTTTAATTAAGAATGAAACTTAGATTTCCCCAAATAACGAATGACAAATATTGTAAAAGTGAAGAGTGTTTAATCCTTAAACTTGTTTTACTCTACGTCGCAAACTGTTGATTAACAGATTACCAATGATTACAGTTGTTCCAGTCGAAACCATCTCGTATTTCTGTATATTGGAAGCTACAATTTGGCAAAATGTTGATAAAGTGTCTTTGAAGGAATTCGATTATTATTTCTTTGAGGTCGATTTATTGTGTAGAACAGTGCTTCTTAAACATTTTTCTTTCATGACTCCATTTTTCAACGAGATTTTTCGCGACCCCATGTATTAAATATGAAATATAACACACATAAATGCATAAATCATTTATGTTTTTCCTGATCAGTACGCATATAAAAAAGTAGTTATTTGTCAAAATAAAAGTAGCTTTAGGATTTGTTTCAAGTACAAAAATAAACCTAAGTAAAAAAGTAAAGGAAAGTGACAATCAATGTGACGGATATGCCTATTTTTTTTCTTTTTGCCGCATAACAAATTAAACTTTGGTGTAATATTTGAACCTGTTGGACGTAAAGCATCTTCTGCGTTTTTTAGCGTTGAACGATATTTGGTTTAAAAAGGGTTAAAGCTGAAAAGTCATTTTACTTAAGTATGTGGTATTAAATGACATGACTAAAGAACATTTAAATCCATTTCAGAAATAACATATAAACTGAACTTCAAGTGTCTGAATTTAATTTTCGTGACCCCAGCAATTCGCTTCGCGACCCCATTTGGGGCGCGATCCATAGTTTAAGAAGCGGTTGTGTAGAAGCTTTATATTTTTCTCCAGTATTAGTTTCATACACAATCTAGGCCTTTACGTCTTTTCCAATTACATTATTTTCAGTATGAGACTTATACAAATATATGGAAAAACTGGGAAAGAAATCGAGCAACGCTCACGTTGTTCTATTGTATAATAGTTTTTAAGAAAATGACACATTCAGAAAAAGTAAAATAAAATAGAATAGAAAGTCGAAACTAAAACCGAAATATTTTGCCGTCGGTAGCTTACCTCTATTATATGCTGGTCGTCGATTGAAGAGCATTTTAATCAGTCGAGACTGATGTTATTCAGATATTACAGGGTAGAAGAAACGTGGTTTATTCTTGTCACATCTACTTATCTTAAATCTCAACTGAGAATAATGGGATTTATTGTCGGATTTGACATTAATATTTGGGAAGAAAATAACAGAACACGTTAAAAAATAACATGTATTAATCAGTGAAAATAATATTCATTCATGCTGAATGGTTCAGACTTCGGATTAACGGAGACATGAGTTAAACATTTTCACATATACACACAACGAGATGTCCTAAAACAGAAATAAATACTAAAAATGCACACATGTTTTAGGTGGAAAGGAAAGGCTAAAAATGTTTCCATATGTCAAGCTAGTTTTCGATAATATAATATCAAGTGTTCCTTGGTGGGCAAAACCAGTAACTGATTAAAGTTGATATTTAAAGATGAGGAAATGTTGGCAAAAGGATGCACTTTAATTGATAAGAATACCTGACAATGAAGTTAAAATACGTCCTTGATAAGGATTGTTAGCCAACGGAGCGTATAATTAATTTGATAAATTAGAATTTTGTAATTAGTTTCGTTTAGTTGGAAAGGTTGAGCTTAATATAGGAAAATTCAATTGACATCGAAGCTGACATGATATGATGATTGTAGTTCGGAGAAATCATGAAAATGATTATTTTCATATCTTTATGTATTTATATTTTCACATTTTCACCTTGCGTAGAAGGAAAAGACACAATCAGATTTTTGATGTCTATAATACATTTCGTTATAAAAATAATATTATAATAAACTTTATCTTTTAATGGAAATTTCAGCATATACATACATGCATACACTTACATATACATATATGTATACATTACAGCACGCGCACACACAAATACACACACTCACGTGTTTGTGTTTGTGTATACATACGTT
>NC_068983.1:139942110-139944167 GCF_001194135.2 Octopus bimaculoides | reverse complement strand
TGCTTAGAATTATTTACTAACCTGTATGGTCTAGCTAAATCAAGATTGTTTTTTGTATTCTTCCTTTCTACTTGGATAGTTTAGATTTAATTATAAAAAATATGCCCTGTTTAATTGTAATTTTATTAAATTTCTATATATTTGTGCAGCTGACGATTGGTCTACATTTTATATTTGATGTAATGTGCACATTGCTTAATTAAATGGAGTCGTATGAAACGATCGTACTGCATTAACTTTGTTGCTTATTTTGACTTTAACCTCCTTATTTTGAAACTGTATAGATAATACCATACTTAATTCCGGTACCTAAACTTAAGTGCTATATTCACCTGAATCTATATATATTGTAAACTATCAGTAACATTTGGGACATCCTGTATATATATATACAGGATGTCCCAAAAGTTACTGATAGTTTTCAATTTTTAATAACTTCCTTAACCTCACACATAAATGCATGAAAGCTTGATACAGTATAAAGTACCTAAAAGGAAATTAATAAACACAATCAAATTTTGCAACACCACTACATCACTATGACAACTGAAATCGCTTAAAACGCAGCCATTTTCCGCTTCGCACGCCCGTGCACTTTCCCAAACTTCCACCATGGCACCCACAAGAGTTTCAAACCCTACTTCTCTGATTTATATATTGATATTCTCACTCAGTTACAGCAGGGTCTCCGGTTTGTTGACGTAGATCCTCACTTTCAGGTATCCATGACTGAGACCTTTTTGTGCTCGGCCATTCAATGTAGACGTCACACATGGTTCCAACAAGATGAGGCAACCGCTCATACTGCAAGAGAAACAATGCAGTTGCTACGGCAGTGCTTTGAAGCGTGAATAACCTCCCGTCACGGCAATGTCAACTGGCTTTCACGTTCTCCAGACTTGATTTCCTACAGCTTACAAGGACACAGTCATGAACAAAACACAGGTTTACGAGTGATTTTTCACACTTTAAGACTGTTCACTTGTCACTTGAAGACCATCCTCGTGCATAGCGGCAGTCAACCTCTCGAACCGGTGAAATCATCACGAACATTCATGCACTGGTCTTAGAAGACCATCACCGAACAATTGACGAACTTGTTGATATGACCAATATATCCTGGAGCTCCTACTGACGAATTTTGTGCGAGGAACTACGTTTCGTGATTTGAAGGAATAGCTGGAAGTTGAATAACATAATATTGCAAAACTCTGGTTTATTATGCGTACTCTCTCGTATACACGCACGCACACACACACACCGACACACATGCGCATACATATATACACACACACACACACACACACACACACATACACACACACACACACACACACACACATATATATATATATATATATATATATATATATATATATATTAAGCAGAAGGGCTTCTTTCCGTTTCCGTCTGCCAAATTCACTCACAGGACTTTGGCTGGTCCGTTGTTATAGAAGAAATCATCTAACGAAGGTGCAATGCAGTTCGACAGAATATGAAACCATGTGGTTGGGAAGCAAGCTTCTTCAGAATCAAGCCTTGTATATATAATAAGAACGTTATAGTTACAAGATAATAGTTACAAAATAGTGTCTCGTAGTTAGAGAGGAAAAGTCCTTCGATTTTTTTGCTGAACAATCTTCACCAGAGGATTTGTTCACAGTCATAAAATGGATGAGCTGTACATTATCGTACTACCTCCATCAAATCAATGTGAATCGGCGCAGTGTGTGCTTGACGTGAGATGGCAAAGATATTGCAGAGCAGCCTGAGATGAAGTATTTTGCTCAAGAACACAACACACAAACCGGTCTGAGAATGAAAAACTCATTCTCATGATCGTGAGTGTAACACTCTAATCCCTAGGCCACGTACTCTCCTGCAGTGAAATAGAGTTTGTGTAATATAACGAATAAATAGTCATATTTCAAAGTGAGTGGGGATGAAAAAGATATGTTTTGATGCATGCTATTTACTATTTGGAGATTTCTTACACGGAAATGTGCATACCATATGTATGTGTGTGTGTATGTGTGTTTGCTTTTTGTTTGTGTGTG
>NC_068983.1:139940613-139942100 GCF_001194135.2 Octopus bimaculoides | reverse complement strand
GTGTGTGTGTATGTGTGTTTGCTTTTTGTTTGTGTGTGTGTGTGTGTGTGTGTGTGTGTGCGTGTGTGTGTATGTATGTGTGTGTGCGTGTGTCCATGTTTCTGTGTGCACGTATGCGTGTATGCAAGTGTACCTCCGTATGTGAGTGTGTATACAGAGCGGAGGAAATGCAGGAGCGACATAAAAAGCCTTCATTAGATGAAAAAAAATTGACGAGGGAAGCGGAAAATGTTAAAGTAGGAATGTGAGAATAAAACTAATATCGGTGTTATTTGTAGGATGCACTGGAAACTAAACAGTGTGGACACACAGGCACAGATAGGTTGATCAACTTTAATGGAAGAAAATCACTTCCATATAAATAAGGGGGCATAAAAACAATTTCATCAAACCGTATTTGGAGGATTAATTTGCAGTAGAAAAATAATATAATCTGCAAATCACACGTATAACCTATACAGAGGTATGTGAAATCCAATAAAGGTTGCAAACATCGTGCTAAATGGAAGCAATGAACAGATCCAGGATAGACAAAGAATGCATACGAAATTTCAAACAGGAATCATAGTCTTTAAAGTTGGAAAATTGGACAATTGGTAGACACTAAATTTAAGAATACATTAGCTACATTAGCAATATTTAGAGGTAAAAACGAAGTGGGTTATATGTTATCTTTACAAAGACAGCGTTCCCGAAACAAAGAAATAGCCATGCAGGTGACAATAATTCAATGATTCATAATTTGAAGTAAAAGCCGAATTGGTCTTAGACAAAATATAATATTTTTGATTTTAATATAACGGGCATTTCTGGCATGGCGAATGAGGCAAGATTTGCTTAAGTAGGTTCTTTTTAAAATGGACTAGTGAATTTTGTACGGAGAGAATATAGTTTATTTCAGTCACTATAGAAACTTGGATATGATGACCTGTTTTCTAGCTGTTACAAAAACTCGCCTGAAGGGGATTTCTTTTCTGCTTGTGAGGTTTGGGTGTGTAACGTTGTAATTAATCTAGAATTATAAGTTTATACAGTAATATTTTGATCTAACAGCTGCTATATTCAATTAAGTTTACAGTTCCTTCAAAGAGGTGAAATTCTTGCAATAATAAAATCAGTTAATATTTGTTCAACCTCCTATGACACTACACTCCTTAGGGACATTTGGTAGATGCTAAATTTAAGAATACATTAGCTACATTAGTTTTCACATATATATTCAATATTGGATCGAAAGACAATATGTATATTTAATGAAACTCTTACAGGTTACCAGAAATTGTGTGGATGTACATTCTCCCATACCTATATACACAGGTGCGTGTGCACAAGAGCATTACTTATTTATTTATCTAGCAAATATCCATACCTTTCTGTGAGTACACACACACACACACACACACACACACACACACACACATATATATATATATATATATATATATATATATATCTTTCTCTCTATATATATGTATATATATATATAT
>NC_068983.1:139939210-139940118 GCF_001194135.2 Octopus bimaculoides | reverse complement strand
ATATATATATATATATATATATATATATACATGATATACGCAATACACAATGCATAGTGTGTACATGAAAGCACTTGCGTATGTATACATCGCTGTGTTACTTGGAAATATATCCTTGCCCTAAAACATACCAGTGAATAGACATCGATAGATTGTACGCTAGTAGCAATTTCATATCAAAGACAACAATAAGAATATAATATATATATGTAATTTCATTTTCGATTCCTGTAACAATTCATTCAAATTGTTTGTCTTTTTTCTTTGCCTAATCTGTATATTTTCTGTTTCACCATAGGTAAGTTCAGTTCCATTCTATGTCCGATAGTGGTAAGTACTAAACCAATTCACTAAATATAAATCAGCGAATTAAAAAAGAGTGGTGTGTTGTGTGATGTGTTTGATATTAGCGAGTGTTTACGCGCATATAGTCGCATATATATATATATATATATATATATATATATATATATATATATATATGTCATAGTGAGAATTTACAGAAAAACAAAAGACGAAGATGATTGTGTAAATAACGAACAAATGTATTAGTTTAACTCTTGGGATGTGAGAAAGTATTTTACGCTTCGAGCCTACCCTCTTCAACAAAAAGAGAAACGGCAAAAAGCAGAAAGTACAAAAAAGTTCAGAAAAGTTCAAAAGATTCAAACGTTCTAGTGTAATTCATGGTTAGGAATGGTGCAGACGAAGTGTAGGAGTCCGAGTGTAGAAGAAAGTCCAGGTAGAGAATCCGGGTAAAATAGTCCAACAAAATTTCGATATGGAGAAGTGGTGCGACCACGTGAGCGTGTAATATATAGTGAGAATTTGCAAAAAAAAACAACAAAATATGAAGACGAATGTGTAGGGAAGTGAGAAAGTCATATATATATATATATATATATATA
>NC_068983.1:139936826-139938931 GCF_001194135.2 Octopus bimaculoides | reverse complement strand
AAACACACACACAAACACACACACAGATTGACTCTCTCTCTCTCTCTCTCTCTCTCTCTCACACACACACACACACACACACACACATATATCGTTTTTTTGTTTTGCAATGCAGTTGGGATGCGAATACATGTGTGCGTGTGTGGCTGTGTGTTGTATTTTCTTCGAGTATTCTCTTGCTAATAAAAGTTTCGCCTGTATGTGCACAGGTTATAGCTGAAAAATTATATAATTTGCACATGAATGTATAGGTTTGTGGACGCAGATGTTGACGTTGGAGCGAAAATGTGATAAATGAGAATAAAAAAAAGAAACAAAGAAACAAGTAAATTTAAAAAAAAATTAAAATGCAGGCAAGAAATAAGAAATGGAAACAGAAGCAACAGGTAAAAAAGCAATGAAAGTGTGTAAAAAGTAAGACAAAAACAAAGAAAAAGAAGAGAAAATGCAGGGTATACTTTGATGAGAGAAATAAAGATGGATAGGCGAGTATCAGAATGGTCAAAGGATTCAATGGGAAAATCAAATGGAAAAAAAAAATACCATATTTGCAGATAAATACACGCGTTCGAACCAGGTACAGAAGAAATCTATAAATGAATAACAAAACAATGAAATGCATGAAATATATGGCAGCCTAAATGAAAAGTAAAGAATTTCGGCAAGACGGGTGCTGATTTTGCGGACTGATCAGAGGTAAAAATCTGAGGTGACAACGATTAATAAGATACCAAAGATAACATCAAATGGCGTAAACAAATTAGAAAAAATGATACAAAATATAATAAAGAAATGAAGAAAACCTTGAAAATGTTGGAAATGTATTGATGAAACGTTGAAAAACTTGACAGCTAAAATGAATGAAGGGAAAGAGAAAAATACATTAGCAACAGAAGTACTGTTTTACAGTGATGGTCACAAATGCAACGGTACGCTGGTAACAATCGTAGTTTGAGTCACAGATAAAATTAGATGAAATATAAAAAAAAGATAATGACATCAACGTAGCAAAGAAGAAAATAATGATAGGGATATAAATAAATAAAATTATATCGTCATATACTGAAAACAATTATAGAGAAATTTCCGAAAACTATTCTGGGGAATATTTAGAAAATGAATAGTTGAAAGATTAGAAAACGAATAAAGAAACGTAAAAATAAATATGAAGGAAATATAACAACTGTAGAACGAAAGAATAACTACGAAAAATAGAATTGAAGGACAGAAGAACAGAGGAGTTAGAAAATTAAAACCAGCTGCGTCAGGATGTACAACTAGAAAGATATTTGCCTAAGTAAATGGATTGATGACGAAGAGGTTGAGTAGAATAAGCGACGGGAATGATAGTTATATATCAGTATACGATATCGGATGATAGTAAGACAGATAATCATAAGTAGCTATAAATGTTAAAAAAAATACACACAGTATAAAAACAGAAGTATAAGAGTTAAATACCTTCTTCGTGGTGTAAAAATAGGTAGGTTTGTTAGAAGATATAGTCATAGAGTCAACATTTCGTATGTGTGTAACTGATCCTAAATCAGGCCATATATTTATAGCATGTACATCGATTTCAGTAGCGGTGGTTGACGTTGAGATCAAACTACTAACACACATGAAGGTGACAATAGTACTGTCAACTGAAGGACAGAAGAACAGAGGAGTTACAAAATAAAAACCAGCGTCAATAATCACGAAGTATTAGTAATTCAGCTACAACTCTTCCGATGGGTAACTTCGAGTTGGCTTTTCTGGATTATGGATAACATCAGGAGTGTAGATGTAAAACATTTATAAACGATACAGGTACAGCTACAATAATTTTACAAGAGGTCATACAGTATAATTATTTGCTTATATATACATATATATATATATATATACACAAATATATATGTATATATATATGTGTATGTGTGTGTGTATGTGTATGTGTGTGTGTGTGTGTGTGTGTGTGTGTTTAAACATACATATATACATATATATATGTATATATATATAGGCGAGTTGTGGTAAGAAGCTTGCTTCCTAACCGCATGATTCCGGATTTAGATCTACTGAGGCAGGTATCCTCTACTATCGTCTCAGGCCGACCAACA
>NC_068983.1:139929838-139936628 GCF_001194135.2 Octopus bimaculoides | reverse complement strand
GATATATATATATATATATATATATGTGGGGGGGGGGATTTGTGTGTGTATGTGTGTATGTATATACGTATATAATAACGTGTGTGTGTGTGTCTGTGTCGCTTGATAACCTGTCTTAGTGTGTTTTCGTGCCGGTTATCTAGTGGTTCGCCAAAGAAACCGATAGAATAAGTACTGGGATCGAACTGTTCGACTAAAATCCTTTGAGGTCGTGCTCCAGCGTAGCCGTAGGGAAATGATTGAAACAAGTAAAAGAATATCAGTCAACTACGTTAGTGGTTGAGCAATATTCTTAAAAATTTAATTTACTCACACACAGCATATTCAGAGATTTGACAGTAATTCAGTTCTTATCGAAATTAGAAACTGTTAACATTTTCGAAGAGATCTGGACCCTAGCCACACTTTGACATAAGGAAATTGAGAATTGGCCAAATAGAAAAAAGTTTACATCAAAAGTTGTAGCAACGTTATACAAGAGTTAGTAACGCCAATAATCAAGTTTAGATTTAAATAACTTTTTTTTAAATTAAAAGCAAAATATATTTATCTCTGCTTCAATGAAAGCGTGAAGAATTTCATAGGTTTGGTCCCATGCAACCAAAGTTTGTGTCAACAATGTTGTGAGGTAAAATATCATGAACAAATATAAGTAAGGCAAAAAATTGGATTTAAGAATAATTAACTTTTTCATTTTAAAAACAAAATAGAATATTATTTAGAAATTTTCGGCAGAATTTGAACTGAGAACGTAAAGACGGACGATGTACTGCTAAGCATTATCGGCCGGCGTAGAAGCAATATTTATTGTCAGATTAATTGACTGAATCCCTCAAGGGTCGCTTAGAATGTCTTACTATTTTTTTTGTTTCCGATGATGTAAAAAGTATCTTTTCGTTATTTCAGGGTTAATAATATATAGTACCATCCATATAATAGTGTTAGTGTAAAATTTAAAATTTTAAAAATTGGTATAAGACGCAAATATATGTGTTTGAAACTGAAGGATGTTATACCTTGCAATATCGAATGTAGATATATGATCATTATTGTGGAAGGCGTCAAATTTGTTCTTTCATCACACAGAAATTGACAAACTATATAACAGTAACACGTCATATCTCGCTCACATATTGAAAGATGTATCGTCTGTATGTATTTGTTTTGCTAGATGTTGTTAAGCTGTGAAGGAACACGTGAGCTCATAAAGAAATATTGATTGGATATTTATGACTCGTAATTCTGTTTCCAACACTTTATACAATGTTACTTGTAGAACAAATCAGTAAAAAAATCTTCAAAAATGTTAACCATATCGCCATGTTTTTAGAGAATATGTTATTTTTATGCAATGTATCCAAATTAAAATTTATTACTCCTTTCTTTTTATGTTCATTTGCCCTGTTGTCACGCAGTACGTGTACAAAGTATCAAGCAAAATTTAGAAAGAAAAACAACTAATGAAAATTATGGGAAATTGCCATAACTGTTACTATGGTATCGAGAATACAAGAATACAAATACGCAGGGTGCCTAAAACTGAAGAAGTGTTTCTGATAGTTCACATCCGTCCGAGGCTCCATGTTGTTTTCAATAAAACTGAAAGCACGCCAAGTAAACAGCATACCATAAATTATGCTTAATAAGCAATAAGCTAATAAGAGTGGCACAAATATTTCATGGCATTATTCGGAAATACTGAGCGCAGGGCAACTAATATGAGACCATTGTATCTGAGGAGTTACAAGTGAGTTGGTGAAGTTTGTGTAAAGAGAATCAATTCAATGATAACACAGTGGAGACAACAATAATATAACTATTAGTTGAAGTTTATATATTTAGTCGGTATCAGTAATTGGTGTCACTTAAAAAAAGTCTAGTCTAGTGAAATAATCAGTAATGGAAAAATATTTAATTATTACGAATTTTCATTGGAAGTAGAATGTGGTGACGTATTAATCATGATTCGTTGACTTTTTACGACTCAGCGCCTTCACTATAAATGTCTAACAATATTTATTTTCACCCAATTAAGTTAGCAGGCCATCTCCTGGTGACGCTGCCATTCATTTATCTAAATTATATAAAGTAAATACCAGACATGTCTGGTGGTTCATTTCCGCCATTATACTCACCTCTACAAAGATTGTTTGGACTATGATTAAACATTAACAGAACTATCGGCAGGAAGTTAGTAGTGGTAGTAGTAGCAGTAGTAGTAGCAGTAGTAGTAATAGTAGTAGTAGTAGTAGTAGTAGTAGTAGTAGTAGTAGTAGTAGTAGTAGTAGTAGTAGTATGAGGCTGAGAAATAAGAAACGTCTCATGTGTAGTAGGAATAGTATCAGTAGTAATATTTCTAATGCAGTAACATGAGCACAAATTATCTAAGGGAACGTTCATGTAAAATCAGCAACATCAAGAGATCTTCTACTACTACTACTACTACTACTACTACTACTGCTACTACTACTACTACTACTGCTGTTGCTGTTGCTGCTGCTTCTGTTGCTGCTGCTGCTGTTGATAATGATGATCAGGATTCTGCTAGTGTTGACTTTACTAATGGTTCATCAAATTACTCTTCACGTGCTATGCCAACAGTCAACGATAATCATTGAACTCCACTGTTTTGTATATATTATCTCTACATGAAGCTGTCTATATATCAAACTGCTTGAGCCATATTCTCCCAATTGCTCTTCTCTGACTTGGTCTTCCCCCAGTTAGGTTTTCAACACAGAGTATTCAAAGCTATATAATGCCCAGCAAACTCATCATTTCAGTGTTAAGGAATTTTCTGATGCTTTCTCCTTGTACCAGAAAAGTTTCATTGTCAAACCATCGTTGTCTAATCAACGCTACGGTTTTTTTTTTATGCAAACCAGTTCATACTCGGACGTATGCAACTACGATAGTGAGTACAACTTGAAATACAGTTTGAATTTAAGCACAGTATATCTTTCATTAGTTTTCTTAAACATGTCTTTTTTCCTATACATTGAAAATACATTCAGATTAGTCGTGCCACTAATTGATACAGCAGTTCCTGCTCTTTACTCTTTTTTTTCCGTACTACAATACTGGAACAATTGTGCTTGCACTAGGATGTTATTTCTTTTGCTATGTTCCGCCAATATTCTTTGTTTATTGTGTAGAGATATTATATTTCTAGTGCGCCTTTCGTATGTCTATCACGATACTTCTGGTGTAGGCATTGTAGATAGGTTTAATGAATATGTTCTCGTAATGCAAAAGTATAAGCTTGCGGATATTGTTTGACAGCAGATGTTGATATAGGGTGTGTATTTTGCAATGGTGTATCTCTACCGACAATTTCTGTTATTCTTTCGTGATAGAGAGGCGTTTTTATCTCTAGAGCTGAACAGCAATTTTGTAGCCGGTTAGAAAAATTGTTAGGTTCTAGTTGAAATTTAAATTATTTATTATAGTTTCAGGAGAGGGTAGTATTCCGGTGAATGTAGCTGGTATGCTCTAGTTTTCGGATTTATATATTTTTGTAACATTTTGGGCTAGCATGGCGACTTTCTTTTCTTCACGTTTTTGCTTAGGTTGGTTAGTCCAGCGACTTCTGGTTTGCTGGTATACATTCAAGTTTTCTTCACCTAATCTCATGATATCACTTTAACTATTTAGTATACATGTGATATACTCATGCTGCTCGTTTCTGTTCAGTGGGTGTTGGCTAAGTGACACGAAGTCACACTTAACTTCTGTGAACTTACTCTTATGCATCTGCTACTATTCCTCTTTTAAAGGTAGACCCTGTATGTCACAAGTCCTCTCATGAACATAGACTCTGTCATTATTGTTAGTTTCTCCCAACACTTAAGCTATACTCACACACCAACGGACAATTTATTTTTGCTGAGTATTTGCAATATTTATCTCATTTTAGAAGGAAAGACGACAGGTCACTAGTCTCCATATTCCTTTTTAGGTCGCCACTTTTCTCATTTGAAATACAAATATGAACATTTTCTTCACCAGCCACCATTGTTTATGCTGTGAGAATG
This sequence comes from Octopus bimaculoides, assembly GCF_001194135.2. Lineage (NCBI taxonomy): Eukaryota > Metazoa > Mollusca > Cephalopoda > Octopoda > Octopodidae > Octopus > Octopus bimaculoides. The sequence continues at coordinate 139,932,594 of NC_068983.1, read as the reverse complement.
CCATGACCAGTGGTTACTCTGACTTAGAGTTTAGGTTATGACTACAACAAAACTTGTGTTATTATTTTTTTCATAGGTAGTTCCTAAATATGTACCATCTGCATTTCATGAGGGGGGCAGTATCAAGTTCAATTATAGATTTTCCTTTACTTTAACATAAATTTGTACGACATTTTAGATATGATTAAACTTGCATATGCTATAATTTATTATAACTACCTTATTTCAGATAAATAAGAATTAATACTAGATTAAACATAGTGATGTCTTTCAGTAATGACCGTTTCCACACATTCATGGTAATTTTGTCTTACTCGTTGTATGAAGGAAATGTAAGTTCTCTACATGTCTAGAATTATCTGGTTGCGGTCATCTTATTTTAGCCCTTCCTTACAATTCTTAAGTTTCTGTTATTGATTTGTTGGATTCGATTGAGTTTACAATTTTGCTGAAACATTGTTTGAATCAAAGTGAAAAATTCTTTTTTTATGACAAATGCTATAGACAGAACCTGTAAATCATCGGATACATTCCTTTGCGGTATTTCCTTAAGGATCCAGATTGGCTTCTTCTTTCCTATCTATGCAATAAGTAGCAACGATATACTGAGGTGGCTCAATCGGCTAAACCACAACAATTGCTGATTTGTAACCTTACATTCAATTATGAAATCATTAACGCTTTAATTGAGAATTACTCTAAATAGCAGCACAAATAGTATCAAAACTATCACTAAGATAATTTCTATGATCACTATGTGAATGTATCGTTGGTGTCGGTGTTACACATGTGAAGGTCTATTAACCAAGTAAATAAACGTGTTTGCTTAGTGTCTTTCTTTAATAAAGATTGGATAATTTAACAGCATCCAGATCACCATGAATATGCCATAAATATCGGAAAGTTATGAAAAAGCTATTAAGAATATTTCCAAGAAGCAATAATATTCTACCTTATTAATTTGCTGAGTTTTCAGTTAATTATCCAGATGAAGTTGTAATTAATTGATGCAAAGAAAATGTCTCTATTTATTTGAGAATTATTTTTTCTGTTTTCTATAAATCTGTTTTGATTTTTATTATTTTTGTCGGTTTCTAAACAATCATAACAAGTTTTAAAGTTTTAATAAACTCCAAAATTGCGAATACTTAATGAAAATTCGTTCACTGGAATCAATTGAAACATGTGACTCAGCCCGTTTAATTGCAATTTTTTTTTAATAGTTGGAAAATGTTTATGTATGAGATGTTTTCATTTCACACATGTGGTACAGCAGTATTCTTTTAATTTTCAAGTGATACGGTAAACACATTCAAGCATGTTAGAGGCTGGGGTAAAGATTTCGTGTGTTTGGTCAAATAGCAATTTATTAACAGGAATGTGAATTTATCTAAGAAACAAATATATATAGATAACCTTTATACACTTTTATGGAGAAGAATAGTGCAAAAAGTGAAACATCATTAATCATATGGGTTTCCCTTCACTTTAAAAAGAAAATAGATTTACATAGGAGATATATAAAAAGATGGTATAACTTGACTCTTTCAAGTGCCCTTGCGGCTGATGATAATTGTTTCCGGTTGGGAATAATGAGCTTTATATAATTAATAACAAAGTTATCTTTCAACATACTCGTCAGCAATTCTTACAAAATCAAAAAAACATCAAATGGAATTATAGAAAGAGAATCACCACAAGTGTAACCTCAGGAGACCGGTGTTATCCCTGGCATAAGAACATTTCCACATCATCAAACAGATGGTTATGTTCTATGCTACTAGTAAGAAAACAATAGAAATATTCTTATCATGCAGCTGATTCAATATATATATAGTTAGTTAGGATTAACAAACAAATTAACAAAACAAAAGACGCAGATGGTTGTGTAAACAACAAACATATGTATTAGTTTAACGCTCCGGGAGAAAGTCTTTTATATTTCGAGCCTACGCTCTTCAACATAAAGGAACGCAGAAATAAAACAGAGAGAGAAAATTTTAAAAAAGGTGTTTATATACTTATGTATATCATACAATAATAAAATACTTATGTATTGAATTTCCCCAAACAGGTTCAATTTAAGTTAATTCTGCCAATTCCTTTTATAATGCTCTATTAAATAGAAGTTAACCTGAAATTTCTGACCCCTGTGACATGAACCATACCATTAAACTCACTACACAACGTCTTACCCTCACTATTCTCCCCAGTATAATTGAAACATGATCTATCCCTCACAGCCTGCGGAAATGTCTCCTGGAAGTGACTTTCTTTACCATAAAATGTAATAACATTGATTATGATAGCACCTTGAAATTACGTTCTTACCATTCCTTGCTATTTCTATTATATTATTATTTTTTAATATTACTTCATTATATTAACTTAGTTCCCCACATGTGAGTTTCCAAACATTTGGCTATCTAATGAAGCCTTGGAGCTAAACCATTGTCCACCCTTGCCCAACTTTTGTTCATCCCTGTATCTCAATGACGGGATGTGTAAAACTTGGAAGACTTGGCAACCCCATGGTAGAAACAACTGTAAGTGCTTAGTACATGTTCGCTCGTCTATTATTATTCGTTCATTTTTATTTATATATTTATTTACTCATTTATTTGCTTATTTCATTCGTTTATTTGGATCAATTACACATATGACAGTAATCAATTGATAAATACGTATAATTGATTATCTACAGGCCGATGTCTGCAAATTGTTTATCTTTACCATTTTCTTATTTGCCTTATATA
>NC_068983.1:139925399-139929335 GCF_001194135.2 Octopus bimaculoides | reverse complement strand
TATATATATATATATATGTATGTATGTATTATCTTATTCACAATTATGTGAAAATTCACTATTGAACTCTGAATAACACCATGTGATCATAGGATACATGCGTATGCGCATCGTTTATGCGTCGTTGTGCATCGACAGCTAAGTATATCGAGCGGTCTTTCATATCCACTAAAACAAGTTCCGATGTTAAAAATAGAAATGTTACATCACAGGATGCACGCGAAATGATACGAAACTGGAATTAATTGATTCGAAGCTCCTAATCAGTGATGAACGAAATATAGCTGTTAAAAGTTATAATTGTTATATTCCTGAATACACACGAACACACATGTATGTGTGTGTGTGTGAGTGCATATATATGTACATTCTGATAGATAGATAGATAGATAGATAGATAGATAGATAGATAGATAGATAGATAGATAGATAGATAGATACCTACATACATACATATATACAGAGGTGAGTACATGAACGCATAGATTTATGTATATGTAAGCATCTGAAGTTGATGTGCATGCATTGATCGAATGAAGGGACCTAAATATGGCGCTAAATAGATGCAGTTTCGATATTGAAATGTTGCTCAATTATATTATCATATAGTGGCAACTTGACTATATTAGACATGTATAGTATCGCAAATATGATGCTTCCATGTTTCATATGAATATCCAAACATTTACATGTCTACCTTTGATCTATCAATTCTCGATTAATAAACATTGTTCCCACTAACGAGAAAATGCAGCAGAATCGTGACATAATAATGCAAATATGCTCAACATATTTGTAATATCATCGCACCTCATATCTTATTCAATATTGAAGATTCATTCTGCATTGTGCTAATGTAATGCATATGCATATTACATGTTTAAGTTCACAATCAAGCATTCATTTTCTCATACTTGCATATAGCATTATTTATTTCATCTACAACTATCACTAACTTTATTTATAATCAATCAATGTAAGTATCAATTACACCAATACTGAAAACATAAGCTGTTCCACAATTGGCTTCTTGTACATTTTACCCTTTCGGTAATTGCCCACATTTCACTTATTCTGTTACTGTCGCATTCGTGTTGTAGTTAGTTTCATACTTAATATGCGTTCGAAAAATATGAAGGTCGACAGTATCAATTACAGCTAGGCTGTTCTTTAACTGAGAATATTGAAATCATACTACTGATGGAAGTTTCCTAGCTCTCTGACACATATGAAGCGTTATCAAAAAATCTCCCGGACTAGGTACGTTTGATAAAAAAAAAAAATGATTTACCTAAGTTTTAACATCATCGAAATAGTTACCTTGCACAGAAATAAACCAATCCCAGCGTTCCTGCTACTTTCGAAATTCGGCCTGGAAGTCATTTTCTGTAAGCGATTCGTGGACCTTCTGCGATTCGCACTGGATCTCAACAGTAGTGTTAAAACGGTGTCCTTTGAGCTACATTTTCATATTGAACAAGAGTTGAAAGTCTACAGGTGCTACATTCGGCGAATTAAGCAAGTGCAGAAGGAATAGTATGTGTATTTTGGTGAGAAACTGACGGGTGACAGGGTACATTGTCGTCTTGAAGAATCCAATTCTTCGCTCTCCATAGATCCAGTCGCTTTCACCAAACGTCCTCCAACAAACACTTCAAAACGTCGTTAATTGTCTCCGAGAATTCTCATGTGGAAGCTGATGAATTTTCTCCACATTTCTGGAGTAACACTATTGGTAGGTCTTCCAGCTCACTCATCGTTTACCAGGAATGTTCTTCCGCTTTCGAAGCGCCCCTGCCACTCGAAACATTGTGTTCGACCCATAGCATAGTTGCCATATACTTGCCAAGTTATGCCAAGTTATGCTCACGTTGACTTTTTGTTTTGTTCCGAATTCCTGTCCATGACAAAAATCGCAGATTACAGAAACGCACGTGATCAGCAAAACACAAGTTTCACAGCTTACAAAGTAAACATAGTGATGTCACTCGACACACTGCCTCCTGAAGATCACTGCCATTTCTTTTGTAACCGTGTACTACCATTTTTTGGCACTACAGAACTAGTCTGGGAACTTATCGATACGTTTTTCTTCTATTGGTTAATGCTTTGTCGGACAACACGGCCGAAACGTGATCTTTGATAAAAAAATTATTACGATATACGATATACTTCACCTAATATTTTTCTGATAGGAACCGAGAGGAAAATGTCAAATTAATGGAAAGTGCGTACATTTTCTCTTCGAATACAATATAGCGAATTGTGTTCCTAAATTGTGTTCCTTTGTCAGTTTCAAAGTTTTAAAAAGAAACCATATATTTATATTTCTGCATGGCTTCAATAAGTAAAAGTTTTGAATTTGTTGTGATGAAGGACACGAAATAAGTCAACATGCAAAATATTCAAAGGCTATGTCGTTCAACAATATATTCCAGTAAAATTCTAATCAATTTTTATGTTTAAGCATACAATCGAGAAATCAATTCATACTCACTTCATATATAAACGTTTGGCAATATATGGAAGGATTTATCAACCGCCTACCTAAATAAATATCTAGAGTACTAATATAGAATTTAAGACAATGTGTTCGTACAGTCTACTAACTCTAGCGTACAGAAATCCTTTAAAATTGCGAACCTGTTTTAGAAACAGGAACGTCACAGAATATGTTGCTAGATTCAGATATCGGTCGAAGATTTCACATCTATAACATCTTTGAAAATGCTTCCCTTGAACCAGATTTCATCCGTGTCTAAGCACTATTACATGATAATAAAATTTATTTGGAGTTACGGCCAAAATGCTTATCTTGATTTGATATTATTACTAGTAAATTATTATTCACTTTATTTTTAACACCTGTTGCTTATGGGTAGCAATTACAAATGCTACAAGTAACCTAATACTATGAAACACTATTTTAAAAATTTAATAAAATGTACTGTGAAAACGATTGTAAAATTCTTAGGAAATTATTATGTAAACACTAATACTCCTACGAGAAAACAACACACATATAATTCCAAATTGTTTAAAATATTTTCAGCAATGCCTTCCTTTAAATAAGTCTTAATATAATTATAAACTTTTCAACAAGGAAACTGCATGCATATATTTATACCCCGATTATATTATATAGTTGTTGTTGATCTAAATAAATGATCACTCGCAGGTTGTTTTTTATTGATCAACTGCAGGCAGATGACTCTTATTCTAGTGATATGTCAAATCCATGAGTACAAGCACTACATGTCACGTCTTGAAGAAATAATTTTAATCGGAGCCTCCTCATAGTACTCTTCATTTTTGATCTGAATGAAATTCTAGTAAAGCGAAGGATTTTCTATTGAAGCTTGTATTTTAGGGAAGGCATATAAATGAAACAGATAATTCGAATATTTCAATGGTACTTTACATTATCAACCAACAAGGAAGTATAAAATCATCCTGGATTGTTTCTGAACATAGAAATTATTCATACCTAAATAATACTCGTTTTACCGTGTCTGCCGATTTACGCTTTTATTGATGCTTCTTTCTGCACGTTATGCATACGTAGAACAGCTGATAGAGTACAAAACAGCTCACTTGGTCTGCTACAAAACAGAGTTTAATATTCGATAAATTATGATGCTGCAATTTTATCTGAAATACACTAGATGGTGGCGGTTGGGGCGCAAGTATGCTATAATTCTTTTGCATAACAGACTTCTTCTGGTTAGTCAACATACATTGCGGCAAGATGTGAACCATGAATCTTACGCCTTAACAATACATACATGGTCAAATATTGCCTGATCAAAAACATAAGATGAAAAGCAGCTCCATCTTAATTGATCAAAGTAAAAATATAGACATTTCTTTTCTGCACCTTTTTTTTTTTATAATAAAGAAATAAAAATTTCTTCTATATAAATTAAGATGCAGGAT
>NC_068983.1:139924193-139924799 GCF_001194135.2 Octopus bimaculoides | reverse complement strand
TGTGTGTGTGTATGTGTGTGTGTGTGTGTGTGTGTGTGTGTTTGCCTCTGTGTGTGTATGAGAGAGAGAGAGAGAGAGAGAGAGAGAGAGAGAGAGAGAGACCGTGCGTATATACGTGTTACGTTTGAATGTATCATTGGTTTGTCATATATACATATCAGTCGGATGATAAATAGATATTCAAAAGCCTACAGGAGAAAGAAAAGATGAAACAAAATGGGAGATACTCAAATATGACATCAAAGAATTATATTTTCTGTTAAAAAAATAGTTTTTCAAGATAAATGAAATATGAATAATGTACTGTATTCTTGCTTTTTAAATGTTTAGTAAATTCTCATTAAAATCATCCAGGATTTCTTAGGAGTCATAAAAGGCATGGAATCTGGGTTACATGATAATAAAACTAGAGTACACGTTCCACCTTTCTAGGTAAAATATCTATGTAGGTCTAACTGTTTCTCTCTCGTACGTTCTACATACATGAATCTATCTATCAATTTCTCTATCTGACTGTCTTCTGCTTTCTTTCTCTCTCTTTCTCTCTCTTTCTCTACCTCTCTCAGTCTACACACACACACACACACACACACACACACACACACA
>NC_068983.1:139923427-139923841 GCF_001194135.2 Octopus bimaculoides | reverse complement strand
GTGTAATTGATTTAGAAGTAAGTAAATAAAGAATTACTGCAAGATCTGACCATCTCTTGTTATATACTGATGAAGCACCAGAATTGAAATACTAGCTCCCTGAACTGTTAATTTAAAGGAGACACACACGCACACACGCACACACACATACATACACATACACGGTCAAATACAAATTTAAATACGCACACGCGCTCAAGTCCACCCCTGATTTAATTTCACTTAATGTCCCTTTACATGCACCTAGACATATCTGCGTATGTGTGCGCGTATATATTTCTGTATGTGTGTATGTATATCAGCATGAAGTTATACAGCGGTTCGGCAAATGAGTGCGATAAAATAAGTACTATGCTTACAAGGAAAAAACTAGGGATCGATATATATACATATATACATACATACATATATATA
>NC_068983.1:139914660-139922685 GCF_001194135.2 Octopus bimaculoides | reverse complement strand
AGATAGATAGATAGATAGATAGATAGATAGATAGATAGATAGATAGATAGATAGATAGATAGATAGATACGAATTGTGGAGATATATCTGGTTTAAAATGAAAATTTATCAAGTTGAGGGATCGCATTCCCACACAAACCGAAATGCATACACATGTACTCATGTACAGACATACACATTCATACCCTCATTATCTCGTATCTATAAAATACATAGAGTAACAGATGTGTAGCCTACCAGAATGCAATGTCGCTTTCTCAATTATATACTAGTATGAGACAATCTACATTTCGCGTTCTCATGACCTTTCAACGTAACTATAACAAGGAAAGGTTAATTAGTTCTAATCCTTCTAACGAGATTGTTGTGTTTGATTTAAAATTCGCATTTGAATTATTCATTTCACGGGCTGATCTCAACGATAATATATTTTGGATGCTTTATTATTTCCATTTTTGTTCTCATTTCTTTCCTGATACGTCTTTCAATTTAAGCAGGATATAGATACTTAGAAGAAATCAAGACAAACGTAAAAGGAATTTATTCAAATGCCTTAGCCATAAACATATTCGTTACTACCTTTCATTATTGAAATTTTATATATTATATTTGGTCAAAGCGCCTTACTTAATGTTGATTAATTAATGTTGTTGTTGGTCATAGTGTTACTGCAATTTTCGGAAATATTTTGCCACACTATGACGTTTATGAACGACAAAATAAGCTAGCTGTTGAAGGAGTCGTATTTTAGCTTCTATCTGAGCGGCTGAGATATCTCGATTATATCGACATTATACAGTGTGTAAATTGTATCGAATAGACATGTACATATATGTGCGCTCCAGTATTTCTGTCTGTCTGTTTCTGTCTGTCTGTCTGTCTGTCTGTCTGTCTGTCTCTCTCTCTCTCTCTCTCTCTCTCTCTCTCTCTCTCTCTCTCTCTCTCTCTCTCTCTCTCTCTCTCTCTCTCTCTCTCTCTCCCTCTCTCTCTCCGTTTGAGCTTTCATACATGAATGGGTGTTTCAATATACACAAAATGTTTTGTAATACAGTTTATGTTAACTGCTACAATTTGTTAATAAAATTCAGGTCCCAAAAACCTTTTGCAAAGAGCAGACAGAAGCCTCCGTTTCACGTTTATTCATTGTGCATAGAGAAGATTTTGTGTATTTGAACGATCTGTTCACCAATTTACCATATATATATATATATATTCACAAGCCGAATTGTATTTTTGTCTGAAGAGGGATGGTATCGATTGGAGCCGGTTCATTGATGCATATGTGAAAAGTGCGTTTGTTACCATAAAAACGAAAAGAAAGGAAATGAAGAGCAGGATTCGTTCTTACTGATATGTGGTAAATTGGTGAACAGATCGTTGAAAGCTATGCACAATGAATAAACGTGAAACGGAGGCTTCTGTCTGTTACTCTATGTATTTTCTAGATACGAGATAATAAGGGCATGAATGTGTATGTCTGTGCATGAGTACATGTGTATGCATTTCGGTTTGTGTGGTAATACGATCCTTCAGCTTGAAGAAATTTCATTTTAAAGAAGATATATCGCGACAATTCATATTACACATATCTATCTATCTATCTACCTAGATAGATAGATAGATAGATAGAGAGAGAGAGAGAGAGAGAGAAAGAGAGAGAGAATAAGTACCAAGCTTACAATGAATAAGTCCTGGGATCGATTTGCTCGACAAAGGCGCTGCTCCAGCATGGCCGCAGTCACATAACTGAAACAAGTAAATGAGTAAAAGCGACTAAAATATCTCATTGTCTGGTTAACCCCCCCGCCCAAAAAAAAAACAGGAATAGTGACACATTTCTAAATTGCATGTATGTGATGTTCATATGTTTACGAAAATCTTAAGCACTGACATTGAGGAGGAATATCTACAAGATAGAAAATAAATGCATGCAACCACAGTAGCTTGACAGATATAGTAATGTTAATCATTAATTATTAATCTAGTTCTAGTATGTGGAAGTGGTATATATATATATATATATATAGATATATATGCACACGCATACACACACGCATGCACACATCTGCCCACACTCCACACACACATACACACACCGAGAGGGGAAGTTTGACGCATACAAACGCACATCAATGCGGAAGCAAAAGTGCCGGAGATCTATTTTTGTAATATTGTAATATTGTATATGAGTGTCTGCATTTTTGTTCACTATTTATGTCTGCATTCGCATTCAAAATCTCACTATTTCTACTAAATGCAAGTTTAATACAAGGATGAATAGTTGATGCATAAATATTTCGATACAATAGCATAGACTCGAAATATACAGGAACCTACACTCACGCGCGCGCACACAAAATAGCACACATATATGCATATCTTAATATTCAGTTAGGCATGTTTATTACATATAATATGAGAATATAGTCATACATTCCATGTGCATATATTCCTATACACAGATGTTTGTGGAGAAAAATAAAAGCAACACGTTAGAGAATATTGATATGAATAAAGGAGCGTCCTAGTAAACGTTTTCACCAGCTGCTACTTCCAAGACACACTTGGCTTTCTCATTGAAATTCCGAAAAGGGAAAATCAATGGTTAGACAATGATAAAAAAAAAATCAATGTTAAAAGTATGATAATTTCAATGATACAGCTAGATAGGTGAGTGTGAGCGGGAGAATATTGAGGTATAAAAACAGACAGAAATGAAAAATGACAAACTACTCGAGAATGAAAGCAACAAAACAAATTGGAGAAAATGATAAATGTAAAGTAAAAATAATATGACAGCGTGAGAAACAAAAATATAACAGAATAGATAAAGTGAGAAAGTGTACTAAAATAGTAAGGGTGGGGACAACGGATGAAGAAACATGTAGTTAGTATAGATGTGTATGTTTCATTAAAGGAAGTGTAAAGATGTATGTTTCAGGGCAAAGAAAATCACTAAGGTTTAACTTCGGGAAAATAAAAATTAGGCAACAGAGTTACGTTATCGCCTGTGTGCTGTTCACACATTTTGTAATTTTGTGGCAAACGAAAGTAACTATTTTATTAATATTACCTGAAATGTTGAAAGATACTCTCCGTCCTTTATAAGTCTGAAAATTTGCTTGGTTACAAGTTCTATTTCAGAAATATATAGAGTTTTTTTTTGTATATAGAACTTTCGTGAACCCGACAATACCTGATTCAAAAATTGGTTGGTGTGCCTGAAAGTATATCTGGACTGACGAATACTACCAAGGAATTGCAGAGACTGTCAATTTGGTAATGCTACTGAAGGACACAGCCCCTTTGATACGCGCTAAACTAGCACAGAAGTGTAGCCAATAAATGCTCGCCAAATTGCAAAAATGTACTGCACGTAAATTTTAATGACCGAGCATTCCTGAAATGTTTAATGTCATTGATATAACGCCACTTAATTTATATCACGGATAAAACTGAACCCAACACAACTCCTTAAACGGCGTCTGTGTATTCCAATGATCACACCGTTTTGATGTTTGCCTATCAGGATGTAATTTAGTGCAGCAGCTTTCGAATTACCTGCAGTATTTTATAGTTAAACCAGTCGAAGGCTTTCCTTGATACACAATATCAGATTTGGGATCTGCTTCCAAAGCTTCTAGTTTGTCGTCAAAGATATGCCGAAGCTTCATTTTACAGAGTCTGCTAAATAATGCTGTACCGTTTTCAATTTAGGCCATTCTAGATACTCAGGAATCTAATCATTCTTAAATATATTACAATTTCATGTATTGTCATTTTAGGATTTAAAAAGAAAGGTAAGCTCGAGTGGTAATCAACAACGAGTAATGTACTTACCTTTGGAAAGAATGAGCTGATACATTGAGATAGGGAATACTCCGCACTATCTTATTGCGTCTAGTGAATTTTTAAAACTGTTCGATGAAGAAGATACAATTTCATGTAGTCTTCTTCGGGATAGATATAGGAAGCCTATGAGGATTGACTGCAGAGTAATGCTTAATTTTATTTATTGCTGTAATGATGTATAGACCGAAATAATATATGCCTAAAATAATAATTTTGAAAGTGATTTTGACGATACTAAACCAATATTAGTGAGATCGTTGAAAAAGGAACAGCATTGTTTTGAAAATGTTCTACCATATTATTTGCATCCCTTGGAAATGTTTATCGGTGTATTTGGTGCTGGTCAAATGATTAAATCTGTTTTGCGTTGCATTTGATGTTCTATACCTAAATCCCAGCAAGGCCTCAGCAGGGTCGACCGTGACATTTTGCAATTGAAACATCCAAATCTTGAGTCCGTCGGAAGTTGCTGCACTGTTTAGGCCGATTGAATCTATTCGAAGCGAATGGAAGTCACTAGTGTTGTCTTCCAAATGATTGAGTTGGGCTTGCCAGTCTCGATGATATGCTTACAAATTCAAGGTAAAATTGCAAAATCATTGGTATTCGGGAATGACTTCTAATCTTCAAAAAGTTATCAGAGATGAGGATTAAATAAATTCCAATCAATTATATATGCTATAAAATGTGCGGATAGAATTATAGTGCTATACGAGGGGATATTTGAACGTGTGCATTTTCGAAAAGAGAGTGGGCTTAAGTATGAACATTCTCTCCGTCCTGATAATCACTAATGAATTCTGACAATATGAGACTAAGTAGTGTCATCATAATGAGTATGGGAAAGATGTCATCAACCACAAAGTTGGTATCGCTTTCAGAATGAGCACCTCGATTCTCAGAATTGTTTCCAATACACAGGATCAGGTGCTATAATTCTATTTTTCTTTTTTCGTTGCACGGTCAATTTCAAATGTCCTTGCCAACAGACATCACTATACTACACAAAGCTTTACTGAAATTTGAGGTAGACAAGAAGGCAATTGCAATAAAGAAAATTGAGAATTCAGGCCAGAATATGACCGCCACAAAACAATCAGAATCTATATATCATGTGGACAATTCAGATATCAAATCAAAAACAAGGCACGAATGAACTTAACAACGCGTATGAACATTACACAAAATCAAGACATTGTGGAACGTGCCATAATGTGATTCGTTGCTGCGACACATCGGAACAGAAATGCTTTTCCTCAAACGGCTCGACTCTAAAAAATAGTTAAAAGACATTAAATACGCTGTAACATTCAAATGGTACCCGGACACATTCCACCAAAAAACCTTTGAGAATCATTTTCTACATACACAGGGGCGGCTAACATCAACTCCTGTCAAGCGTGAGATATTGGGTCAAAGAGTAACTAATTATGAAATGATAAACATTACGAGACAGTAACATAAAATTTTACATGGTCTAGGCTAGCATTGGGCTAAACGTTTCTTCAGATTCATTATATAATTAGATACACACAACCACTAATTATATATGTGTGTATGTATACGTAGAAATGCATGTAAGTATACACGCACACAGACACACACAAACACACACACACACACATACATGCACACACACACACACGCATATACAGAGTGCTTAAGGTATTTGAAGACATACCCTTTTCGTGGTATTTTTGCACTTTCTGTATAATCTTTGTTTCGAGAAATAATAGTGGCGGACCTTCAGCTTACTCACGAAATGAAGAGGCATGTTATAAAGGCTGAGCATAATGATTTAGAAATATCTCAATTTTTAAATGTTACCAGATCTTTCGTCTACAAATTTTGTAAGGACCTAAAGACTGAAGATGGAAATGTATCACGAATATCAAACCACAAATGGCGTTCTAAAAGCTCCGAAATCTTCAGAACACCTGAATCTATCCAGCAAAATCAATAGACTATTGATTACAATCCCAGAAAGTCCATGTGGTCAATTGAAAAATATCTCCATGTGTCAGAAGGAGCACGAAGACATCGGGTATAAGTTTTATATGATGAGGAAAGCTCAGTTTGTCAGAAAAAGCCAAAGAAAATCAGTACATCGGATCTAAACTGTTCTTGAACAAACAGAAAAAATGCAGCAGAATATTTGATTCGGTTTTTCTCAAACGAGAAAAACTTAGACCTCGGTCAAAAAGTTAACAGAAGGAATGACAGATGGTTATGCAGACTCTTCTGAAGTTCCAAGTATTATGCATACACAATTTCCCTCAACTGTCATGGTTTTAGGGGTTGTCAGCAATGAAGGACATGTGATGCCGCCTTACGTCTTTCCACAACGCATTAGAGTTAACCGCACTGCTTCCATTGAAGTCCTGGAAATAATTGTTAAGCCCTGCATAGACAATGTATGCAATGGAAGGTCATATTTGTTTCAGTAAAGCTCTGCACTATGCCACATGATTCTAGTAACAGTGGAATGGACGGCTGAACATTTTCATGATCAAAATACCTCTAACGTTTGGCGTCCTAATTCTCCGGATCTCAATCCATTGGGCTATTACATGTGAAGCGTTGTTCGGAGAGATCAATGAACACGCCCATAACACGCAAGATTCTTTGAAAACTGCCATAGTCAGAGTAAAGTCGAAAATGAGATAGGACCAGTTGATTCGAGCATGTAGATGATTTAGATCTCATATAGAAGCAGTTGTCGAAGCTGAAGGTGGATTTATTGAATAACATTATAGAAAAGAATGTTTATTTCTAATATTATATCTAATATCATATTAGATATGATATTTCTAATATCATATCTAAATTTAAATAACAAGTGTAAGTAAGTTAATATTCTTAATTCTATTTAAATTTGTAAAAGTCAAAGCAGAAAATCTTGCAATACTCACTGACGGATAAAATAGATGAGTATATTGAGTCAGAAGTAATTATCTTCTCTGGTACAAAAATTACAAACTTGTTCAACTCTTATGAGCCATCGTCAGTGAAAGCTAGACACGAGCCTGAATATAAGATTATGCTGTAAAACAAATTCCTTCTAAATTCAATCAATCAACGATTATAGAATAGTAAAAGAGTTTCCTGGGAAATTACACACTACTTTCCTTCTCACATGTGTACCTCTGTCTACTTCTCTCTCTCCCTTTCTCCCTCTCTCCCTCCATATCTATCTCTCTCTCCCTTTCTCTCTCTCTTTCCCTTTCTCTCTCTCTCCCTTTCTCTCTCTCTCTATCTATCTCTCACTATATATATATATATATATATATACATGCATACGAATTAATAAAACAATGTCTGTATGTACCGGCCACACTACCACTGGTATATACAGGCATCTACGCATATACTCTTCGTATAATTACATCTAGACACACGCATTTATGAATTAAATTGGAGGGTGTAAAAAAAAATTGATTACAATGGGGTGAATAATAAAGTAATTCATCGTGACACTTTTAGATCAGTAGCAAAATAAGAAGCAAATAAAAGATATATAATTCTATAAATACGTACCGAAACGGAAATCTATCATTCGTAAAGAAGTAAAATCACCATTGAAATATTGAAGAAAATAGATATACCCATATAGGTACTCTCAGAGGAGATGAAAAGAAAAGAAAGATATCTAGGAAGAAAGAAAGAAAGAAAGAAAGGAAGGAAGAAAGAAGGAAGGAAAGAAAGAGGGAAAGAAAGAAGCAAACAAGTTAGCTTGAATGTTATTGGAAATTTACTAGCCAAGAGATTAATATTTTCACGACCCTGTCAGCTGTGTTTGCTCACTGAAGCATAGATTTTCTTAACTGTGTCTTCATGATTAAGCGATAAATCGCCCCAGTAGGTTTCGCGATGGCACCATGTATCAGATAAATTTTGAGATTCTTTGCAGATGTTTCTCTTGCATATATTAAATACTAACTTTAACACTTGTCGCACAGCCATTAGAGAGCAGCTTGTTAGCTGAAGTTGGAAAGTTTGTAAATAAGTTGTAGCGTGATCTGAGTATGTGATACTTCATTTGTATTTTTATTGTCTGCCTGTCAGTATTTACCTTCCATTCCCCACCTCAATTGTTTCTCAACTACCTCTCACATGTATTATAGTTATATATGATTTCATGTAAAACACACACACAGATATATATATAAGATC
>NC_068983.1:139913391-139914027 GCF_001194135.2 Octopus bimaculoides | reverse complement strand
TTTATTTATTTATTTATTTATGGGTTTCCGCCAAGTGGCTGTGGTCATGCTGGAGCACCACCGTGATTTTCTGTCTTTATGCTTTGCACTCTTCACGTTCCTTGCATGGCTCTTCTTCTGCACCTGATATAGTCCAATCAAGAGTTTTGAGGTCACATCTGGTGTATAAGAGAAATTGACATCGCTGCCCTAAACTGTGTCTCATTTCGAGCCATTGGTTCGTCTGGTATCGTGGAGAGGAAAGCGTCGAGTTTTGTCTTGAAGACCTCCACATCCGTGTCTTGCAGGTCTCTGAAATGTTTTGGCAGGGCATTGAACAGCTGAGGTCCTCTGAAACCGAGGCTGCTGCAGTATCTTGTTCTTATGTGAGATGCAGTGGACGGCACCTTTGGCACCATGCAGTGGCTACCCGTACGGGCATTCCTGTAGTACTTGAGGCCAACGTTCGGCACCAGTCCTTCCAGTATTTTCCACATGTATATTATTACATATGTCTCCCGCCTGCGTTCCAGGGTGTAGAGACCTAGTGCCTGCAGTCGCTCCCTGTAGTTCATCTGCTGGACTGTGGTGATCTTTTTTGTATAGTGACTTTGAATTGCCTCGAGTTCTGCTGTCCGTTTGACACTGTGTGGTGAC
>NC_068983.1:139909275-139909875 GCF_001194135.2 Octopus bimaculoides | reverse complement strand
TATACATATATATACACATATATTAATAGGTTTGTGTGTGTATGTGTGTATATATATATATATATATATATATAATGCCATCCCATGAACAGTATTTCGGAGGGGGACGGGATGAACTACCTGCATTAACTTGCTATAAAGCAGATAGTGATTTTACCTTGTACTCAGTCTTGGTGCAAAATTTTAAGTGCGCAGTTCAATTTTAAGAGTTATTTTTCTAAGCTGTAATGGAAGTGACAAAGGACCATATTCGGAATATTTTGCTTTATGAGAAGATATGTAGAGGTGGACGAGAATATCCTGCAAACTTTGCTGAAACAAAATTCCATCGTAACTGTTGATGAACGAGATCAGAACAGTACTGGAGGTGTATTTTGCCTAACGGCCAAGTGAATTTTGGAAGAGGGGCCTTGCATGTCTACCAGATATATAGAAGAACATTATTGAAAATCAAGGAGGGTATATGTCAGTTTAAAAAGGAACTATTGTTTTTAATTTTGAAAAACAAATTAAGTATAAAAACCGCATTATTTGTAGCATGATATATACATACATACATACACACACACACACACACACACACACACACACACACACACA
>NC_068983.1:139897909-139908356 GCF_001194135.2 Octopus bimaculoides | reverse complement strand
ATATATATATATATATATAAGGTTGTATGCATTAATGTATGTATGCATATATATATATGTGTGTATGTGTGTGTGTGTTTGCATGTACGCACATAATAATGTGTTTATACATACACGCATACATACATGTATTGCAATTTGTACGATATATTTTATAATCCTCTTTACTAAAGTTTGTAATAATATTTTGCATGATTTATTTGTTTTAGCAGAGAAACTTTAGATTGGTGTACCTTCCATGATATTCTTAACATCCATCAATGCGCCTTCATTTCAAAGCCTTCTAACGTATTTGAGAACATATTGTTAATTTTCATGTTTCAGCACCATACAGTGCAATCAACAATACATAATATTTTAAATATCATTTTCCTGATTTCTTTATTAATTCTTCTTGACACTATTATAATTGAGAATTTCGCTTTTTTCTTTTTTGCCATCTCATTCCATCAATTGTTTTCTTATTCACGTCACGATATTTTTACCTCAAATATTCTAAAAATGAATGTTATTTGTGATGTCTTTTCGTTTGGCTTTCTCTTAAATATATTAGTTTTTAATATCTGTCACAGTCTTGCCACTGCTATTCATTTTGATCTCTTCACATTTCCATTCCATATGACCTTTATTGTTCACGTTTCTATGAAGCTTCTATCAGCAATATATTTATACGTTAACTGCTATTCATAGTTCTTTTTAATATTACTGGCCTGTCTCTTGATTTTTACAATATTTATTTAGGGTATATATTACCGACGCCTCTGCTTTAGTGTAGAGCCTTGCCTGACGCTTCACTAAATTTGAAATCCTTACTTTTGTACTCTTTCATTTCTAAATGCGGCTTTTTTCCCGAGTTCATTTTTGTTTTCAGGTGGAAGCCGTAATCATTTTATTAATATATCCAAGGATCACTTATCAGTTCATCACATTTATGCATTCGCGTGTGATATTTGCCACGATTTAGGTATAACTTGTGTAATCATTTTTTCAATGCCTAAATTATTTTGCTATGATTCAGAATATATATTCTATCATGATTCCTTATTCCTTGTCTAAAACCCTTTTTCCAGTTGACTTATTTCTACATTTATTCTAGGCGCTATTCATTGTTGAACAATTTTTAATCGTAGTTTAGTCATGATTCATAAAGCTTGTGGATCTAAATTCTACAGGTTTAACTTTGATGCCTGCGTTAATGGAACAAACACATTGTTTCATTTCTGGTCAGATTTGCTCACTTTATATAATTTATAAATTTGTTATTGGATATTGGATATAGGATATAGGATATAGATAGTGATTATCCAATAATGTTAATTCTTCAGCTGGTATTTCATCTCAGTCAGGTGACTTCCTGTCTTTCATTGATTTTATGCTCTTCTGCATTTCTGCGTTTATGATTATGTTCTTATTTAACAGCTTCGAAATTTGGTATAGGCAATCTGACCTCCTCGTCATATAGTTATTGCAAGGTTTCAATCTATTTAAATGCGGTCTGTTCATAAAAAAATAGTATTTTTTTCTATTTTGGTCATTAATGTTAACCCTATAATTTACTATTGAATTTTTTGCT
The DNA here is from genome assembly GCF_001194135.2 of Octopus bimaculoides. Lineage (NCBI taxonomy): Eukaryota > Metazoa > Mollusca > Cephalopoda > Octopoda > Octopodidae > Octopus > Octopus bimaculoides. Next base: position 139,906,783 of record NC_068983.1, on the reverse strand, counting down.
TTCTCCTTTCATGTTTTATGGTATATTCCATTGGTTTCCGCTTCTTTTTAAAATTTTCATGTGGCACTGATGATCTAGTCATCTAGGTTTTGATAGTCAATAGTTGGAATGTATCAGAGGCGTGTATATGTATTGTTTTTAATGATAAAGATAGAAATTCATGGATGTCAGTTGCCTTTCTGCATTTCATTGATTTTATTTCGTTTCTATTTCTTGGTTTAAGATTTTCTGTCCATTAAGCAACATCGAAATTGGATGGAGTCTCCCTGTCTACATCTTCTTGGAGATTTTTAATGTACTTAAACCTTCTTGATACAACACACTTATCTTAATGTCAACAGATTGTTTTCTCTTGCATTACTGTTTAGATTTATGCAGTTTACGGTTTCAGGTACATGACCCTCATCATCAAGCGGTCTGAATTTTTTTGCTTTTGCTTTTTCAGTTCTACACCCAGAACTGATGTATTTATTTAAGTGTTATATTTTTGTTGATAAGCGTTCTTGTATAACACCTTCCCTTTCAGATAGTATATTCTTCAGAGATGTATACATCCATATTCTATTTTCTTATTTTCTATTCTATTTTCTTATCTTTTTTAATATGTGCTTCAGTGCATTACTATTCATACTCTTTGCATTTACACTTTATCTTTCATAGGCAACTACTTCAGTGGTAGACATTGCAAGTCTTATTGTTTTCATGTACTTATTTTCATTTCCTTTTCTGACGTTTGCCTTGTAATTTGACGTGCATTGGATTATTGTCTGAGACGATATTTACCCCGGGATATGGTTTTGAAATTTTCGCACTTTCTAAGTGATTGCTTTATAAGATTATAGATTATCTGATATATTCTTCCTACACCTGAACTATTCCAAATTGTAATTTGTAGGATGATTTCTTGAGTAGTTTCTTGTGGATACTAAATGCATTATTTCATACAAATCGATCATACGGAGAACATTTTCCTTTTCTTTAACTAAGCTGTATTAACTACTTGTATTTACTCATTTTCTTTTCCAATAAAACGTTTTGTAGGTTCTTCACCAGCGCTGGATATTTGTTTTTAATTTGCAATTGATTTCTATGACTTTTATATCTGTAAATTCATCGTTTCATTTTGTTCATTTTCGGAAGCATATATCTAAATGATATTGATAGCTAAAATCATTTCTTTGCATATATGAAAGTTAACTTCCAAAAAATAATCTCTAGTCATTTTTTTCAAATCTATATTGCCTTGTGTGTGTGTACGTGTGTATTATGTACACATGTTTGCTAGTGTGTGCACATGTTACTTTGTGTGTGCCTGTGGTGAGCTTGGAATATCCGCTGAATCCTTCATTCTACAAGTTTTATGTGAATGTCTTCATTTTGTACAAACTTTGTAGCTTCAGAAATTTAGTATATGTCAACACTGTCAGGCATTAGATCCATCGTTATTAGTTAATGTCATTTACCACTATTAACAGGAATAGTTTCCTTGTTTCCAGTAGTGAAGCTGGAGGAATTTTAAGCACAAATTAAAAAGCACTCATACACATACCGAATTCTCTTTCCCCCAATATCTCTCCCATTCTCTACCTCTCTCTCTATCTCTCTCTCTCTCTCTCTCTCTCTCTCTCTCTCTCTTCTTCTTCTTCTTCTTCTTCTTCTTCTTCTGAAACCTTCTTTCCCTGACTGCCACACACACATTCACATATATAAATGACATATACAGCATTCAGTTCACTCCTGCATGTAAGTACGTGCAATACGTATAAAATTGTCTTAAAGTAGATATATTAGATAATACCCACTGACGATTAAGATAAATAAGATATAAATGAAACCTAAGATCATAAACAGTTAAATGTATGCATACAGCTGCATAATGTTCTCCATATTTTCATATCCATATGCATACAAAGAGTTCCTCTTACTCGTTCACTTTTACACTCTCATCCGCACTTGCAACAAGCATGTTCACAAAACCTAATCGATATACGCGTTTCTGGTTTATGCCTATCTGTACACTTCTTGATACACACTTATCCAAGGTAAATTACCGATTTTCAAATAAAATTAATCTAGCTTATGTTAATTCAAATCTATTTGGTTTTTCTTCAGGTTAGTGAAATCAAAATACGTGCTATATTTTATATCTGGAACACCTGAGAGTACGGTAATGCAAGAGGAAAGAGTGTGATGCATTGGCTTATTTACAGGACGGTTTCTCATAAATTGATACGGAAGTGAGTGTCAGAGATGACTTAATATATTCCACTAATCTTCCCACCGATTTTATGATATACATAAAGTATCATGAGGCTTCTAACATTCTGCCTGTCTAAGTGATCACCTAAGTGATAGGCTTCAAATGTTACCTCTACCTTGGAATGACGTTCTTTACGAAGAATTTCCCTTCCTTTTTAGTTAAACTTCCTAAATAAATACCGTTGTGAAACGCATTTCCCAACACAAGCTACAAAGAATATTGTCTGCTCGAATACACATTTGCCAAAATATAAACTTGACAGAGATATGTTATCGTTAGATTGTTTGGACATGTCGTAAAATATCTATGAATACACTGAAATATTAGAAATAAGTCTCTATAAAATAATCATTTATATCACACCTTTCACAAATATGAATCAACAATGCAAAGATAATTTTGAGTACGGGCGGTTTGTAAAAACATCTTGAAATTGTGAATAACTTGCTTTTAACCCTTTTTATGAATCCGCACAATATTTTTTACGCACTCATATACCAAATTTCCCAAGGTGGGTTCATCATCATAAGCTACTTATGCCATACCATCCGCACTTTACATATAAACTTTCACCTCCTTTACATGTAAATGTTCACCATACCTTCAAACCCACCACTGAAGTCCTATGTAAACATAATGTGAACTACTGCCTACAATTATCCTTCCTGAATAAACTCCTGAGAACGAATTTATTCACTTATCCACCATCTGCATCTTATTTCCCCTTGCTATACCCAAACATGTACTTCACTCACATCCTCATGTTTATTTTGCTCTTATTCCTATTTTTTTCCTACACTTTTTTAAAAAGACAAACATAATGTAGCTATTATTAACTGTTTTTATATGTGTTATCTCTCCCTACAACTTTGACCGACTGAAGAAGCTTAGAGGCACATTCAATATCCAAGTCTTACCTACTCATCCCCACATAACATTGAAGAGATGGAGACAACCTGGTAGATTTCGTTGCCTCTAGGCAGAAACGGCCGTAACGAACTAGCACCAACTGAAAATCTATTCATTCGCTCATGTACTCATTCAAACACCTGTTCCTATAGGATTATATGCTTCCCAACCCTTGTTCTTGCAATTACCAACTCTTTATATTTGATGTGCTGTACTGCTAATAAATGTGTATGCATTCATCTAATACATTCTAATATATTGGAATAGATATGCATACTGGAATGTTTACCGGGTGATATCTGTCCATTTTGTATCATCTCCACTTTCGTATCTGCCGTATAAATCAAAGGTAAACCAATTGCAAGATTGCCACGCAGTATATTGGATAGGTACTATCCGTTAGTTGGTTTCTCAAACTCTAACTCACAGAGAATATATATATATATATATAACAGGGGCAAACACGTACGTATACGAGTCCCCTGCATGCTAGGAGACGCTAATGTCTGAACACTACCTAACATATCACCAAAAATATAACACGCAACATACTCCCGCAAATAAACAAAACACATTCATGAAACGGTTCAATTACATACCAATTGATTTCAAGATTAAGCGGTATTCCCTTTTTCTATCATAATATATCCAGATCAATGCACATAAACACGAACAAAATACATACCTGTAGAACAGAAAAAGCTCCGCACCGTAAATACGTTGTCCGTACTTATATACAGAATAAAAATTCAAAAATCTGATATAGTTTATTTCGACCATGTGTTAATAACCAAATAATTCTGCATTGAATAATTTTGGTTTGAGTGAAATGATATATTAGAAATATATTTATAAAAGATTGAGGATAAAATCTACGTTAGATTTTAACAGTTAGGATTTCCATATTCGAGATGAATAAGGGTAGACTGATTAGTATTGCTTTGATATGATACTGTGGGTAAATCACGATGGCGACTTCGAAGAAATATTTTACTTTTATCTAAGCTTTAATTCCCAAACGTCATTCAGATTCAGCTATCACACAATCAGCTACAAACATGATGTCCTTCATTCCGCCCATGTTTTTTTTCTCTTGCACTGTGATATATTCTATTGTAACTCATTTCTATCTCGGTGGAGCAGTATTGAGAGATGATAGCATGGCATTGTATGCATCTCGGTTCCTCCAATCTAGTACTGACGTTGTAAACGAGCCTACATAAATGTAGGAATAGATGTCCGCGCGAGGGCAACTATGAGAGCTTATGAGTACATTTCAAGTTATGTAGGAAAGCGCATGTGCACCTGAAGATACACAGTGGACACGCGTATGTCGATTACTGTCGACTTTAGTAGTATCTTTATTATGTAGGTTATTGGAAGTGTGGGTTTTATTTTTGTAATATGCGTGAATAGATAAATGTTGTATATGAGAATATATGTGATAATATACATGTAAGCATATCTCCATCTGTAGCGAACATCTTGTTATATTTAAATTTTCGTTTTATTTCATTAACTGTGTAGTATTGCCCACAAATGCGCCTGTACACAGTAAAGAACAAACATTATTCACACTCATGTACATGACACTAAAATTTGATGCAGGAGTTCTGAAGATTTACAAGAAGTTTTATCATAGATACTTATGCAAATATCCGTGAGAGTTAATTTGATATATTCCACTAATTTTATCACAAACTTTATGATATACACAAATATTATCTAAGGCTTCTGAAATTTTGGTGAGTAAGTGATCGCCTAGTTGGTACACTACAAGATGTTATCTTCACCTTACTGCGACGTTCTTTAAGTGAGGTTTCGCCTACGTTTAAGCATGCGCTTGCGTAAAAAATACAGGTACGTGACACATTGTCCATCAAAATCTACAGAGAATATTGTTAATTATTGACACGGGGATCTTCCTTTACCTCCCACTTCTATGTAAGTCACCATACGTTGAATCACAAAACATGCACAGCATATATTGCACAATCAACCCACACAGCATGTACTTCATACACTCATCATGAAGCACAATGGCATACATATACAACACCAGATGAATGGCACATACAATACCTTATCAACCTAACAAAACAAAACATAAATACATGCTCAGGAAAACAAATAAAACAAATAAAGTAATCCTTAAAACCACTACTCAAACAAAATAGACCTAGGTTCAAAGAAGTGCATATTGCATACAAAGAAACACACTCAGAAAAGACATAAGCTAAACCTTATCTATCCGGTGGTAAGCATGCTAGAGCAATCGGAACTCGAGTGAAAATTTAAAACTAATAGTATAAAAAGATATACTTAGAATATTGATATATAATAAAATATCAATTATTCTTTCTACTATGGACACAAACCTGAAACTTTGGAGAAGTACATAGATCCCAGTGCTCAATTTGAACGTAATTTATCGACACCGAATAAATGATTAATACCGTTGACTACGTCGGGATTTGAGCATAAAACGTGAAACTGGAAGGCAAGACACTAAGCCCTTTCGTTCTACGTACCACCGCTTCTGAAAGCCCTCAGTATTCGATCAACTCACGCAAATATAATTATGTTAATTAAGGAAACTGGTGAAAAAACAACAATATAAGTTACGAAAATTGTTAAGGATAAAAGATGTATTTGATTTGAAAGTAATTTCATATAATGTAAAAAAAAAATGCATTGATATCGGCACTTACTATCATGTTTTTTCATGTTATCCTATCAATATTAAAAGAATATGAATAGAGCATAGAAATGTATTTCCCTCCTGCACGCCAATCATCGTTTTTTAATCTTCAACTTCTACAGTTATGTTTATAACAATCAGCAAATGGATTATTACGTATGCTTGGGTGTAGGAATATTTTCAGTGATGTTCACTTAATTACGTTGAACGAAATTCACCACAGATACATTTTTAATCAATTTCAATTGAAATATAAGTTTAAACAAGTAAATTACATTAAAACAAGGCCCACTTTAGATGATTGAAGAATCTTGTTGGAGAATTATTGTAATAAATTGAAATATTTCCTCACAGAAACCAAATAAAACATTTATAATATAATTATATTACGAATGAAATTGAACAGCAGCTGTTGTCAATGTAGATCCATTCGTTAATTTTTAGCCATTTTAATGTAAGTGAAGCGTTCTCTTTTCTAGTGCTGCTTTAAGATTTAGTATTAATAATCTATTTTAAAATCTACGTAACTGTGACTAAAATAAAATTATTAACAACCATATAAATAACATTATTTAATTTCGAATCGCAAAGTTTCACGTTCAATATCCCTGTAGTTCAAGTATTTTACCTTTGAGATAACGACAAATATTGTGTTAAACTTCATGAAAGAAGTGTAATATATTATTTTTAATATGATATTCGATGGTCAACATTTTATAGGGCAACAACTTCTACATATAACTGCGTCGTGTCACGAAATTTGAATGCTGAATGGAGAAAATCTTACAAGTCAGACACTAAACACCATATCTATAAGCAGAAAAATGTACTCAGCCAGTCTGCTGACAGTATATTAATTGACTGAATTGTTTCATCGATTCAACAGAGACCAAACAGGAAAAGCAAAAATGAATTGAAAACATATCTACTATTGGGTCCTCTTATGCTTTACATCTACGGCGGAGTGTATACGTATAATATAATACAATTTCCATTGTAAAAATATTCCAAAATCCAATATTTAATTTTTGTAAAGCATGGTAGGTATATTTAAACTTTGTAGAGTCTTTTAGGTATTTATCAAATTTTGAAATGTTTGGTTTGCTTATGAAAGAAGTATATATTTATAAAGTAAATATGTATTAAGTGTATGTATTAAATATTTTAAGTGTATTAAGTGTATGTATTAAGTATGGAAACAAACCGTTATATGTAATTAATACCCAACAAAAAGTAAAAAGAACAGGAGCAATTGAATGTGTATAGCACAAACGAATTTGCTCCTTAAGCACATTTGACAAAACTTATTTTATTGATGAAGAATTTGTTGAATTATATCTGAGCCTCTAAACTTCCACGTTCGATTTTCACAACGACTGTCACAGAAGTAACATTTCAAAGTTGTGTATTCGCTGTATAGGCATAATAAACTTTAACATACGGTCGGATCGTGCTCTTGCAAGCGGTATGAGTTCTAAAGAGTTAGATATGATGTTACAGTTTTCAAAGAAAGTGCAGTCAATTTCGTGGAATCCGCTGGGTTATGGTATTTGGGCGTAGTTTAAAGAGACTTGTATATTTGTGATTATTTAAGAAATGTCTTTGCAATTTCTAGTTTATTACAAAAATTTTACGTCTTTAGTTTGCTAAACAGACACCTGAAGAAATACGATCTTGATAATTAAACTTCAAAATATGGAAGAATCAGATTCTATGAACGATTGGTTCAATTAAGCACAAATATCAATGCAAATACATTCCAGTGTGACAATTTCACGATAAACCACAGAGTTTCGTAGACATGTTTTGTCTGCAATAATACTGCTGCCAGTTTACCCTTAAAATCCCTCTTCAAATATTGAAATAATTATAGAAAGTATCAATGAATTCTCTCTGGATCTATATCCTAAACGTTATCACCTCCAGAAATATAGTTTTATTGTTGGTGTTTGCTTCTTTCTTCCTATCATCTATGTAATAAAGTTATATTTTAACGTCTAATGAATTTACATAGAAATTTATACCTTAAAAGGTTTGCAGTAAGTGAAGTAGTTGAATTTGTTCTAAATATATTTCAGAATATTTAAAGTGGAATTGTAGGTTAACCATTCAAAGTCAATAAACAACTATCGCATACATCCCTAATTTCAATTTTGAAGATTTGCTCAAACATAATAAATCATATGAAGCTGTATATTAATTGTCAATTATCTATTTTAATATCTGAGGCGATATGACAAGCTATAAAAGAATCGTAATAATCAGTATTCCTAGACTTTACTATAGTATGCTTCCTTCATTTAGTTTCCAGTTATTTTAAACTACATTGAGTTATAAACATCCCTCCGATGAGATGAAATATAATTGGATTGCACCCAAATCTTGTATGATACTTTATAGCAACGTTGATAGCAACGACGTTCAGAATGTTAAAAAATATTAACAATAACATTAATTTTGGATAGATCTTGCATTCCAAGATGCGTGTAATAACACTCTTTTCAGCATGTTTGTTGGACTAAAACTTCGTACTTTTGATAATTTAGAATTCGTAGAAAATGTTAGTGAAATCTTATGAAAGGTACCATGTGATTATGGAATACACAGTAAGTTTTTCTTATGATTATAAATTTAATTTTCAAAATTTCTAGGATATACACGTAACCGTAAACAAAATATTGCAAACGTTTACTAGTGCAAAATAATATGAACTTGTATATTATTTCTTTTATATTTGTTTTGTTTGCACGTAAATATGACGTACCTCAGGCAAGACAAGACTGAAGATAATTCATTTCACTTTCCACAAAAATTATGTATATACGTTATGTATTACAATTAATAACTGTATGTTACTCTCGATATTTAGTCATGTATTGAACTGAACACACACATGCTAACATATGTACACTGACATACACACACACACAAATATATATATATATATATATATATATAATATATATATATATATGTATATATATATACATATGTATATGTATAT
>NC_068983.1:139895115-139896013 GCF_001194135.2 Octopus bimaculoides | reverse complement strand
TATATATATATATATATATATATATATATATGTGTGTGTGTGTGTGTGTGTGTGTGTGTGTGTGTGTGTGTGTACATGTGTTTGTATGTATATATTCAGTACAATACAATGACTAAACATCGAGAGTGACATACCGTTATTAATTGTGCGGCACGCAAATAATATTCTCGCGGCATTTGAAGTGGAACAAAAAAAAAATGAGATATCCAACTGTGTGCTCTAAGTGTATTTTCAATGACGTTAATGGCGTACAAGAATCGATGCTGATTTACCTGCAGATTTGCCAGGGGCATATGTCTTTCTCTCCATTGCGCAACATTCCATGAAGTATATTATGTGTAACATATGTTTTTATTATTCTGCCTTTATGATCAAATATATTAGCAAGACATTCAAATAGAATATTTTAATAAGAGGTAAAATAAAATAATTATTATTTTTGATATTTTGCATAAAATTGTAAATCAATGTAATGCTGGTTTGTCTTGTTCTATTTTCATTTTCGTTTTATTTATTTATTTGCTCTAAGTATTCTGAATTCAGCTAATGATGCATTGCATGGAATTCAAGCAAAATAGTTAAAGATTAACGAAAAATACGACTGGGAATTCTCATGAAATTGATTGAAACTTCATTGAAATTTTCTTACTCCTTTACATAAGCACATTGATATACTCTGAAAATCCCGTAAAGAAACGAAACAATAGAATTTTTCTTCTCGTCTTCCATGAATTTAATATCTGAGGGAATACCATTTGCAATGCAATCCTATCGAGTGTATTTGGGAATATATTGTTGTATTTATATTTACTTATTGAAATTATGAAGGCGACAGGGCAAAAATATGTTTTGTCTTCCTATTATATATATATATATATATATATATATATATATATAT
>NC_068983.1:139891176-139894851 GCF_001194135.2 Octopus bimaculoides | reverse complement strand
GACCTACTAGTCGATGCTGCCTGTCAAGCTCTTGTAAACATATAATAATTCTAGTGAAATACATTCACTGCCTTCAAATTTAGAAATGTCTCTGGATGCAGACTTAGCTGGGTGGAGGTGCTTGTCTCCCCCGTGTAAACATAAGGTCACAAGAAATGTGTCAAGGCCAACTGGAAGCGGTGCAGCTTCCTAGGTCTAACCAAAATTATTATTATTATTCCCTTCAGGGGACTCTCACATTAAGTTGACAGCATACGACTACTTCATCGTATCACTACTACATAAATCTCTCTGAGAGATTTAGAAATGTATTATTTCTAAAAGGTTATAACTGTTCTTTATTATGCTACGCGTTCATGTTAAGTTGCGTGTGGAATTTATTGATGAAAGTTTCCTCTTTATTCTTCTTTGCTGTACTGAGGTGTTCTGTGAAGATTGCCAATTCATAATAATGTCTTTCATTCCTCTTAATTCTACCTCAGTTCATCTAATTGTATATATTTATCGTTACTTTTCATAAATAAGCCTTTTCTTTTCTTTTTTTATATCCAATATGCCTTATCGCTTTTTGTATCCTTACATTCCCTATATCTATATATACAACGGGCTTCTTTCAGTTCCTGTCTACCAAATCCACTCACACGGCTTTGGTTCGCTCGAGGCTAAAGTAGAAGTCGCTTGCCCAAGTTACGGCGCAGTGGGACTGAACCCGGAACCATGTGGTTGGTAAGCAAACTACTTACACACAGCCACTATATATATGTAGGGAGTCTTCCGTCGAATACATCGTATGGGTGTTTGCTCAAGAACACAACGCATCAACCGGTCTTGGTATTGGAACCACGATCTCGCGATCGTGAATAGAACACCTTGACCACTAGACCATGCTACCTCAAACACACACACGCATACACACACACAGACACACATATACATATATATATATATATATATATATATATATATATATATATATATATATATATATATATACATATATATATACATACATATATACATAATTATAAATGTGTGTATGTTGTATGTGAGTGTGCGCGTGTTTGTAACATTCATGTCTTGACGTTTTATATTTATATATACAAATATTTAGATATTTCAAGCATATATTACGTAGCCAGTAGCTACTTAATCTTGCACATGTTAGCTTTTAACAAAATAATACTGTTGAGTTAGTTTTTCTCCCCTACCAAAGTAAATGTCAATTTACTCATTAAACATAGACGAAGCATATTCTGAGAGGCAAAAAATATATATAGTTTTTGATGATATCGCTACTCTACATATATGTAATTAAGAATGATGGGGAAATCAATTCTAACGGAAAGGGAGAAAAAAAAAAGTTGATGAAAATACTATTAATCATATCAAAATGATTTCGGAATGGTCGTATTTCTAACAACAATTAGTATAAAAATGTCAACTACAGCAAAATTAACCAAAGCCATAACGCTATTTATACAAATAATTAATATCTAATGATAATAACAATATCAGTAACGATATTATTGATCACGATAATTGCATTAATTTACTATGACTACTTTTGCTATTTCTATAACAGCAACAAATAAAACTACTACTACCTCTACTATTGCTGTTGCTACTACTACTACTACTACTAATACTACTACTACTACTACTACTACTACTACTACTAATAATAATAATAATAATAATAATAATGATGATGATATTGATATCAACAAGACTGCCTTATTCTGCAGAAAAGTAATGATTGTAAAATGAATAAACCGCAATTCCCTACTTTACAATTGGAACTGATTGCATTGTTTGCCAGTCAATGGGATGTTTTTGTAAGATAAAAGGCTTGTAATGTGCATTAAAATCATTTGCGTGTGCATTGTTATCAGAAGAAAACACATTTAAACTCAGGCACACAACTTGAAATCTTATGTAATCAGTGCAATGACGAACATTAGCATACAGTTTTAGGTAACAGAACTTGACATCTATGCATTAAAAAATAATGTTATGTTTATATGTACATTTGAAATGACGGAAATGATGGGGTTAGTTTTTGTTCTATTTGTTCAAATAAATGCGTTTTATGTGAGTGACATGGATAACATTCTTAAAGAAACAACTATATTACCGTCTTCCAATCTTCTATATTGTCATTTCTATATTTAGTACCGTAGGAGCTCTATGTTCATAATTTATAAAACCTTAAGTATATGTGCTAATACAATGTCAAAAAAGGATAAATACTGAATATCAGGGCTCTAATACAAGTAATCTAGTTGCGAGACATAATTCACTTATATACTTTCCTTCGATGTGAAAAGTAGTACACGTAGATGAACGAGAAATACATATCACTCTATCTCGTATGCTTTCTAGAATATGATTATTTACTGAAGTCATATATGCAAACGTATATGCGTGTATGAACCAAGTCATTAAACATCAAATGATACTAACTTCACAAAAGACTAGGAAAGTGATATATTTTTTAGTTTCGATTGAGTTTGGTTTCATATAAGTTAGTAAAGTACTTAAATATAACGATGGCGTTTTCTTCACTTAAATTGCTGAGGTACAATAAACAGAGGGGCTATAATTAAGATCGACTTTAAGGACATATTTTGTATATAAATAATTATGTATAGACTAAATATAGACAAATTTTATATATTGGAAATCGATTTTTATGAAAAGAAATCATTGTGTAAAAGAAAAAGAAATTAGAGATCAAGAGTCATAAATGATGGAATACTAGATGAAATTAAATGTCTGATATCTATTTAATAGAAAGTCTCACTTTATTATAAAATTTTCATTCGCTTGTGCAATTAGGGAAGGGATTTAGCTGAAATATTAGCGCTTCCAATTGAATGTGTTCGATATTTTCATGTCTACAACCTTAGCTTATAATTGATTAGGATCGAATTTAATTTTCATTTCTCAGAAAGCAAGTAATGAGAAATAGGTACTTATATCTATTATCGTATGCGTAAAATATATTAAGTTTAATAATAACAAAATGGAATTAGAAAGGTAAAATCGGAAGTGTCCCGGAATAAATAGCATGAATCATTGAATTATATCTCTTTGATATCAGGAGTTAAAATAGAAATGAATTTCATATGCACATCCACTCTCATTGTCCTTCAACACGAACTATAAACTTGGAACGAGCAACACTGCAACATTTTGAATAAATAGTAGAAACGCCAACGTTCTTTTCTTGAAATATTATCCGACACATTCACAAGAGAAATTAATACTGATAAATATCAAATACTATTTTAATATTTTCACAATCTAAGCAGTAACTTTCTACACTTTAGAATTAATAACTTCGCTTCTATTGATATCAATGAGAGATTTTATCAATTTTATAGCATCATTCTCTATTACAACGTGAATATTGTGAATATTGAAACCACATAGCTGCTACCAACGGCTAGTTACTTAATTCGTTTTGATTTAATATCCTACATACCGATGCAGACATAAGTGTTTGTTACCTGTTTGTGTGTGTGAGTTGTATATGAGTGTATGTGTGTATCAATGTATGTATGTGTGCGTATATGTACACACATACTCACATATACATACATACATATATATATATATATATACATGTATATATATATATATATATATATATATTTATAAATATACATATAT
>NC_068983.1:139889835-139891115 GCF_001194135.2 Octopus bimaculoides | reverse complement strand
ATATATATACATACAGATATATATTTGCGTGTATAATCAAATAAATTACATGAAATATTCAAAGGAAAAAAATGATTGTTTGCATTTATTGATTAATTACACATTTAAATGTGATTAGCAAGAAATTAATTTTTGCTAATGTATTTTGTAGACGTAATATAGAATATGTAAGTCTGCTAAAAGAAAATAAATTACAATATTGATTAGCTACATAGGCACTACGCCGCTGATTCATGTGAAATTTGAACATACACTGTCTGAATCAAACTTTATACATATTGATGTAATAACGATATTGAACCTGAAGACATATGCAGTGAGATCGTGTAAGAAGTTACAAGTAAACCTCATATCATGATAACAAATGTGTGTGATTTCGTAGTACTTTTTCATGTTTTCTTTTGTTATATTTTAGTTAATTGATTTCTCAGGAGCTTAATATTCGGGAGCAGCCAACCGTACACTGTCCTCGTATTCATGATGCATGACAACATTGAGGATATGAAAATCAGTGGAGGGAGTGCTGTTCAAGTACCCATCTAATACTCATTTTCAACTGCATTGAAAGAAATAACATAAAAGGGAACACAACTGCAACTACGTGTCAACCACACAATCATTATAACAATTTCTTATTTATAAACTTTTTTTTGGAAATTAGATAAAAGTGTCAGACTTTTAGAAGAATTGTTAAAAAGAAAATGTTACAAAAAATTTCAAGGCGATGAGTTTTATATAGTATGCACATGCAGATGTGTGTGTGGGTGTGTATGTGTGCGTATGTGTGTATATGTTTGCGTGTGTTATACTATAATGTTCATGGCCAAGTTGGATGAAATTGACCAGAATCTTAGTTATATAGAGAGACACTTACACGTACACATTCGTCATCATAATCATACACACACACTCATTCCTTACAGAGTGAATAAAGCACGGTGCTTTATGCTAACTACTCATAGGCCAAATCAAATGATCACGCCTCCCACACACCAACATAGACTTTTCTGCAATGCACTATCTATCATTGAACTTTCAAAGTTATTATTTTCTTTTTAAATATACATACATGTGCCAGAAATGGACCTGATAACAGTACCATAACATTTCTTAGGTCTTTCAATTTCTCCCAGTTGATCAATAGACCAATTGAGTAAACTAATGTATCTATAATGGTACTGGAAACAGCTGTAAGGAAAAGGTGTACTGATCATTATTTTCTAATGACCATTACTTATAACTTGTTTTATATATATATATATATATATATATATATATAT
>NC_068983.1:139885040-139889538 GCF_001194135.2 Octopus bimaculoides | reverse complement strand
AGATTCTTTATAAATATGAGTGGTATGTTTACTACAAATGTATTTATAAGCATGAATCTTCAAGTCATCAACATACTTCATATCACTTATATTTCAATTCTCATTTTCTTCCTGTATGAAACAAAAGAGTTAGTTTGCTACAATGAAACAAGGAAATAATCTAAGGGCACTTTCATTGCATAGTGCGTATAATCCATTATTCTTCCCCTTAAAAGTGAGAACCTGCGATTCTTTGAGAAAGAATATCTGCATCCGGTGACTTGAAGGCAATCATATATTTCTGCAATGTCACACATGATAATGAAATTAACGACAACAAAAGATGTTCAATGCAAAAGTTTGTACATATGTGTGTATGTGGGTGTGTGCGTATGTCTTCGTGTATATATTCCTATACAGATGTGAACATGTGTACTTATATGTGTGTTTGTGTGTATATATATATATATGTATATATATATATATATATATGTATGTGTATGTGTGTGTGTGTGTGTGTGTGTGTGTGTGTGTATGTGTGTGTGTGTGTGTGTGTACTTACATGCACAAACACAACATTATAACAAATGTGCATGTTCGAAAAGGTAAAAAGCCAAAATTATACAATGATATCAATAACCCAGTGACTTTGGTGAGCGAGCATGTAGTTTTAGTTAAGACTGTCTGTGTATGTGTGCGTGTGTGTGTGTGTATTAAAATCATGTAACTTGCAATGTGTTCTTTGCTGGTAGGATCAGATTAATGTCAATGAGTAGAGACCTACTAGACTACCGGCTTGAAAATATTGTCCGTACATTAAGGATTACTCCAATGGACGTCACACATGGAAGTCCGAAATCTTATATAGGACATAGAATCCCATGACAAGAGACTCCACACGCATGCCAAGAGACTACCATTTTTATCCTCTCCCATCTCTTGTCATGTGCTAGGAAGATAACTCTGTATCTATAAAATCATGTAGAACATGTCAGAACATCATACCATCTATGTCCAGTGGTATGGCAAGATGATCTTATAAAATGCTATTCCTTAGGTATTGCAGTTAATTAGTTGCAATGTATATCATTAAATGAAGACTAGATGTCTAAAGAAGCAAAAGATAAATGAAAGTACCTGATTACATATAGCGGCAATGTAAACCAAATATGTTTGTCAAAAGTATTGGATAAGAATACCGGCTTGGGTTGTTAATAGATTTTAAATATTTGTAAGCTTAGAGATGTATTTTAGCAAACTGTAAGGAAAAGTATTTCCAGAAACTTGATCTCAGAAAATATACACGCTCTTTAATTTCTACGATTTGATTTTGACGTATACTTCACCCCATTTGAGCTCCTTTTATATATATATACTTCATATAACTTTCTATATATTGCTTTATCGTTATCATTATGTTTTGCTTTTGATTTTCATCTTTTTACTTACGATATATATATTCCTGGAGAAATACTAGTGTATTTAAAAAGAAGAGTAGAAAACCATATTAAATGTAGGATGAAATTAAATTTATTATTACAAATGTATACACTCACTTTATAGTTTACAAAATATATTACCTCTTATATATTTGCCACCACTGTGTCTAAAGATGGAGCTTTCTGTTGGTTTAGTGTAAGCTATACCAACAGGAAGTCTCCCAATCAACATTGTAAACATGCAACAGTATTCTCGTGATGCTGATATTCACAGATAGCCATGTTGGTTGAAGATTTGATATAATGCATCGCTGATTGCTATGTAGAAAATGACAGCCCTTCCGCTGCAGGTCGGGAAATCAGACTTGGTAACAACGTAATTTCCGGATATCACCTTCTCAAAAAACATATAATATAATCAATTCTTGAATAATCAATACTCTGTTAGAACAAGGTCAATGAATTTTTAGGGAGTAAATTCAATCAATCTTTCTTGGGGGAGTATTAGCTTTGCATGTGATGGTATGAAGTAGAATAAGACAACAATTTCATCTAAATTGGGATATTTGGTGATAAAGATTACGTTGTTAAAATGCTTGGAGATGTGATGATCGTTGTAACAGGAAACACAGAATGGTAGCGTATACCAAACGATGCTTACTGTAATTAATACGTAATTCAGACACGTTTATATGCCATTAAATGTTATTTATATTATTTTCTTCTGGCGTACATTATAGTTTATCGATTTATATTCATAGCATAATTGAGTTAATTTAACATGAATTCTTTCATAATTCTTGTTTAAAAATAAACTATCTTTGATATCTTGTAATAGAACCGTAAACAGTTAGAATAAAAATTAAGTTTTAATCTCACTTAATATGGTTGAAAATTAATTTTCTTTTTATTTTAAAATAAGATTATACACAATCCGAGCGTCTAGACAATTTTGTGTATCTACAAGCAAATTACCTTTTAAAGATGTGTTTTAATGAAATGATAATACCAATCGAAACGCATCGTTACTAAATTAATGCAGCTTTTGTTATGTAGAAATGGTTGATATATTTTCAGTGGTCGTATGCAGTACAGCATGTATGGCGAAAGTATTAGTATGAAAGCCTGGCCAGTTTTTAGTAGGATTTTAAAATGTGGTCAGTTTTATCACTAATGTCCATTGCTTAAATAGGAAAGGTAGTTTGCTTCATCTCCTGCCGGGAATTTTCGAATAACAGCTTTATTAATGTAATAAGCTATAAGGACATTTATTAATATATATGATCTTCAATCCCAATTTAGATGAAATTGTTTCGTCAAGAGTAATTTGTTTCGCCTATCGCAATTTGCATCTGGATTTCGAACTATAAACGGTTGATCAAAAATATATCCTTATAATCACATGATCTCTCGAACACAGAATTCATAAAAAGAAAAACATTTACTACTTGGCGATTCAGGTTAATGAAGCCGTTTTTTAAAACTCAGCCTGTAATTAATTGTGGAAGAAAATAATGGTATAATTAAAGAGACTGTTTTTTTTTAATTCAGAAGTAATACAATTGCTTAAACATTTCCAAGCGTAAACGTGAGGCAGTGTGTAAGGCATACTCCATGTCTAGATATAAATATTTAATAGAAAACAAGTTTTTTGTTGTATCTTTTATCTTTTACTTCTTTAAATTATTGGAAAATGGCCATGCTGAAGAACGGTCTTCAAAAAACTTAGTCGAACGAATCAGCCCCACTACTTAAGTTTTTTTTTATGAACAGTTCTTATTCTACTGATTTCTTTTGACGAACTGCTATTTCGCGAGGCCTTAAACACAATAACATCGGCTTTCAAGCACAGGGACACATGCCCACACAGACGTATAGAAGCTTTCTCACATATACACACGTATATATAAACGACGGACGGAGTTCTTTCAGTTTACGTCGACAAGGATTTGGTCGCCGCGGGGCTATACTAAAGGACCCTTGTCCAAGCTGTCACGTAGTGAGACTGAACCGAGAACCATGTGGCTATGAAACGGCTATTACTCAATCACGCTTGCGCTGGGCGAAAATTTGCAAAATGGCATCCGAAAGCGACTGAGCCGGTCCAGAGGTTCTCTGCAAGACACCCCGATTGTAACGTTAGAGGCGGCCTTTCACATTAGTCGCAGCGTAAACATTAGACTAAGGCCGATAAATAGGAGCCATCGCAGCAACAACCCCGTTCCCCATGCAAGTCAATGTATCTAGAGGCTTCATATCTTCGATTTATTTGTATACTATATATACTTCGTAATAATTACAATCTATATACATATATATCCAATGTTGTACTAACTGCACATTCACTTCTTATACACAGGTTATATTTTTTATGGAGAATGAGGTGCTTTTGAATGTATAATAAATATCTTGAAGCACACTAATAACGAGATACTTTTCACTTGTAGATTATTCACGAAAAAATAACAATGACAGACTCCACTTTTTATATTATATATTAATACAATCGATTATTCCCACGTTCGTAATTTCTGTTCGTGCGCTACCTGTCGCCTTATATTTGATTCTTTTTGTTGATATTATAATCAATGTGTTGTGAGTGTAGTACTAGAAATTTGCTTTTCTGTACTCTTTCGACTAACTGAAACTTATGTTTCCTGTTCCTCTCAAATTTGTGTATACGCAAAGGCAGTGTTTTATTCGACATACTCACCTAATACAACATCACCTGAAGTTAACAAGCAGACAGTGGAATGAAGGATCATTGCTACATAGTATCTTTCAACGTTCTATATCCAATTTCCAGCTGATTAATTTTGAGATTAGTTTTTGCTTTGATTATAGTTTTATCAGAATGGTTAATATTTCTTCAGTGTAATATAATATACATGTGTGCATGTATACGTGTATGTATCACACTATTATATATATATATATATATATATATATATATATAAAATATATAGTTTTAGGGAAAATAACCAATTTTCAAAAACTCATCGATAAAAATCCACTATCACATATAGAAAAATTAATAATTAAAAGCACAATAAATGGGTATAATATAAAGTAAAGTAAAT
>NC_068983.1:139881258-139883693 GCF_001194135.2 Octopus bimaculoides | reverse complement strand
TATATATATATATATATATATATAATATTAGGGACAAAACCCAAAATTCTGTATATATATATATATATATATATATATATACAGAATATAGAAATTTCTACATGATTTAATTATGAATTTATTTTTCTCTTCGCATCAATTGTATTTTTACGAGGTACATGACCCTTATATTTCAATGGTAAGCTTAATATTAGGATGATAATTTAAAATGAACTTGATTTTCAGCACGCTGAAATTCGATTATTTGGTCTTTCCTTTTTTCTACTCACATTTCCATTTTCAGAAAATGTTTTACGACATACGTATTGTTTTTCATTCTCGCTTACTTTATATAGACACAAAACATTGTACGTAATTCACGGTTTTTCTACTAATTTTGTTGAATCGAAGTTTAATATGATATAAATAGTCTACTGAAACATAGCATGTTAAGCAATAAACACACCATGCAGATTTAATTTCTCACCAAATCAATACTCATTAAGTTTGTTATAATTTCAACTTAAATTCAGATCTACATCTCCCTTAAGCCCCTAACGGCTAAAGCTTTTATACATATAATGAGCATAAATTGCAAATTAAATATCTATTATTTGACATACTGGAAAACAAAACGCCCTCAAATGTTTGCATATTAATATCATTATTTTTTCATTGGCCTCGTCAAACTGATTCAAAATAACCAATTCTCTTTCAAAAAGCACAATATATGAATGATTTTGTACTACTCCAGATTTAGAACAGAACCTAATTTCTTTCCTGAAACATATTCAAAATCATAACTTAACATGTATCACAATTATCAAACTATTAATTAAAATAATGTGATCCCGCATGCAGACGAAAGTATCAAAGAAAACGCCCGAGAACACAAATACTATAAAAAAAAGAGAGAAATGAAATCGGTTCCTGGTTATAAAGATTAATTTTCCAGGTCTTACTTCGCGCTTCACACCTATTTCTTGATTTAAATACCATTATCGATATACTTAAATATCAAGAAGCCACATAAACAATTGGTCTCTAATGGATTTGTAATCAGCTCGAGAATAATAATAAAAAATAATTTTTTTAGAAAAAGTGGAGTATATTGAAACCTCTGATATATTCTACAAACGCCACTCTATTTCGACACAAACTGGTTTCCAGAGCCAATAGAATTTCTCATTTATATTTAAATTCCTGCAAAGCCATTTTTTTGTATCTCGCATTCTATGCGAGCTGCTAAGATGCTAGATGACAATGTGAAATACTGGAATATTGAGTCATAAACATGGTTACAGGATCGCCTAGATAATTACAAGACGTTATCTCGAATATCCAAGATATAATCGTGCGCCGTAGAAGAATGTATTCTTTAATGGAAGAGAAACTTTGGAAATTCACTCGACATGTATTCTTCTTAGAAAAAATGTGAAATTGTTGATACAAAAGCATGTGAATAGATAGATAGATAAATAGATAGATATATATATAGATAGATAGATAGATAGATAGATAGATAGATAGATAGATAGATAGATAGATAGATAGAGTGGGGTGAGTGATAGGCAAGATTCTTGAAATGTTGATCCTAGTTTTTTTCCTCTAAACTGAGAAACCTAGAGAAATGGAAGATATGTTAGATCTCAAAATACGTTTTGCAATCGCTTTCACGAGTGACCTATACTACAATAGTTTAGCATGTAACTTTTATCAGTTAAACAGCTGCCTCAAACGGACACAATCAAAATGGGACCAAAATCAAAATGAATACAAAATAATTCTCCCTGGCACTATGTATAAATCATCTGCAAATTTCTTCAACAAGAGCAAAGAAACTACCATGACATAGAAATGTCACATGTCTTAAGAAACCCTACGAAATATTCCTAGCTGAATGCAATGTTCCGATATTGACTTAACCGTGTGACCAACAAAAATGAAGAACTTAAAAAGCGTCTACTTATATATAAACTTATAGAGGAAAAGAAAATATACCAGTTTTATTTCTGACTTTTATATTATTATAGATATCATATAAAATAATACGTATTCAATAACATTTCAAAGATAACAGAATCACAAGCCACATAAACCATCGACATAAAAGCTGTTATCAAACAACCTTTGATATTACACATCATTGATTAGCTTGATTAGCATCTACTCATTTGCCCTAGCATGAGTTTATTGAAACATAGACGTGGAGTGTATATTAATTTAACTTGCTATCAAAGCCATGCAACCTTGATTTGTATTTTTTTTTACTTCATTATGCGTCTTGTCATCGTTTTATCTCAAAATGGAAGAAACATACGGATTAATTCGTATACGCAAATATGTGATGTGTATGTGGGTTATTACATATGTATGTATATAAATATATATATATATGTGTGTGTGTGTGTGTTTTATATGTATGTATACACATATACATATATATATATATATAT
>NC_068983.1:139880297-139881080 GCF_001194135.2 Octopus bimaculoides | reverse complement strand
GTGTGTGTGTGTGTGTGTGTGTGTGTGTAAGTCTCTGTATGTACATATATGCGAACGAGCAAATTTATATTGGTAATAATTTAAAGAAACAAAAATCCAAAAAACTGGGAACTGAATATGATAATTAGATCTGTCATATTTAATGGTGCTGTAAAACATCGCTGGGGACAATTCTCAATTTTATGTTCGTGATCAAGCTAGTATTCACACATAATTGGACACACTCCCAGAGACATTCGCATACATAATACATACATTCAAACATACATATATTCATGCATACATACATACATTCATACATACGTTTATATATATATCATAATCATCACCAAGACTTGACTAAGCGTATGAATAACACTTACATTGATAAGGTGTTATTCATACCCTTAGTCAAATTTAGCAGATGACTATAATTTTCCTATTTAATGTTTCAAACATCTTTTTTATTAATTTTAGTATACGCAGATTTTTATGGTGAATATATATTCTCTCATAGGCGAGCTAGCCCGGAACTAGCCGAAAGAGGTAGCCTCACTGAAGATGGCAACGGAAATTGCCGAAATGGCTGGTCAGTCAAAGGAATTATAGATTCGACTGCAGCCCCTATCAGAGTATGTTACGTGGTTTGCAAGCACATTGGAGCATTTTAGCCCCACTTTCTAGCAATGTAGGTGTAATTCAGAGCCTTAGTTAAATTTTATTGATGGCTATCATTTTCCTTTACAGTACAACGTTGCAAAAAGCTGTTTTTCTAAATTTATATATATATATATATATATATAT
>NC_068983.1:139878693-139880268 GCF_001194135.2 Octopus bimaculoides | reverse complement strand
ATATATACAAGCATACACACACAGGCGCACTTATTCTTTAGAAAACTGAGCGGGAAAAAAACTCTGCCATTAAAAATCATGTATAAGTAATTAAAATATCCCTTAAACTTTCTCAGATAGATACCGAGGCTGCTTTATCTTGAGTGTCTATGAAACATATGACACTGATGAGTAGAAATAATTGTGAAATATCGTTAGGTGGCGTTCTTGTTCACTTCTGGTTCGATTCGTATGACCTGGTTTTTAAGTGTATCATGTTTTAACAGTCTACGTCTTTAAAGTTCAATATAACTCTACGAAATACTGCACGCTGAAAGCATAGTTAATTTCGTGTATACCCATTGCTTGTGCTTGATTTTGTCGACTACACAGTAGAATAGGGTGGGTTGGGCATCGTCTGTTGGAGGAACAGCACCATGACGCAATTCATTCTGCCAGAAATTTGGAAACGACATACTGTACTCTGAAGCATTCATGCCGGACGCTCTAATCCGAACATTTCTTAGTGTTTGGATGTTAATGTTAATCTGAGAACAGCGGGGAAGATTCGGAAAGAGTTGTGTGAGTCTAATGGTGATTACAAAGGTACGGCATCTCGGAAAACCTACTCTGATCGTTCTGATAAGAAAAAAAATCCCTTGATTTCTTTGCGAAATCCAGGTCATGATTGACAACGATCCGACCAAAACAATCAGGTCCATCACCAGGGACATGGAACTGTCTGAGTTTCTTATCAAGCAGGTTGTGAATTAAGACATTCAGTATTGCTCATACAAGATGAGAAAGGGCCAATTTTATCTTAAGACGTCAAGAACAAGAGGAAAGACCTGTCTATGAAGCTTTTGAACAAATTCAAGCATCTTCTACAAAACAAAATGCTTTGTTTTTTGTCAGGCGAGAAGTTTCTGCAAGGATCTGATGCTGAGCACAGAGAACAACCAGTGGTTTGCCATGTCCCCAAAACATCTACCAAGTGTGATGAAAATCAAATACCCAGCAAACATCATGTGTCTGGAGTGATCACTAGTAATGGTGACGTTTCACGCTGCCGTGAATAAACTGTCGTCTAAATTACGCAAACATGAATATACCACTAACATCTCATTTTAACAGATGTATTTACCAAAGTTACGTAAAAATATCTTTAAATATTAAAGGGTACATATATTCAATTAATTAACCATTAGCTTCAACCACGGCTCCAGACGAATTCCGAATCTCCTGCAACTCTTCTGAATGGTTTCCTAACTTAAGTTGGTGAATGCTGCTATAATACTCGCGTGCAGCTTATCTTTGGTGTTACAAAGAATATTGTTGGACACTCGCTCAACTGCGCTCCACACAAGGTATTCAAGGGTGTTGTAAGTCTGGGGAGTTTGGTAGCCAGATGTTAAGTGTGGCGTAGTCGCATAAATTTCTGACAGTCATGACCGTGTTCTCCTGGTGTTTGGCATGGTGTAGAGTCCTGTAGCCAGACATAGAGTGTTCCAGTAGCCACCCTCTTGATGCAGAGTAGCATTACCTCCTCCGGGCACTGAATATATATATATATATATATATATATATATATATATA
>NC_068983.1:139874532-139877330 GCF_001194135.2 Octopus bimaculoides | reverse complement strand
TATATATTTATATATATATATATATATATATATACACTATATACACATATATATATATATATATATTTCCCGTTTCTGTCCAACGCTGTGTAAGTGTCTTCTACTATAGCCTTGGCCTAAACAAAGACTTATGAAAGGATTCGGTAGAAAAAAACCCTGAAAGAATCCCGGTTTATATATGTTGATATGTGTGTTTGTGTCTGTGTGTACGTGCGTGTTCGTTTTGTCGTATTTGTTTGTCCCCCACCACCGCTTGATTAACGGTGATTGTGTGTTTACGTCCCCGTTGCATAGCAAGTGAGACCTATAGCCATAACATGATCGATTCGACTTACAATTCATAAAGGTGGTGCCCAATCATGTCTGCAGTCTAATGACTACAACACGGAAGGGATAAAAGATTAAAGATATATACATATGTGCGTGTGCTTGTGTGTCTTTGTGTGCATGTGTGTGTGTATGTGTGTGCATGGGTGTATGTGTTTGTGTCTGTGCATGTGTGTGTGTACGAAGAGAGAAGCAGCATGAAAGTAAGGAGAGAGAAAGAAACAGAGCGTAATGCTGTGTATTTCGTTATTCATGAACGTGTGACTTTGTGTATTATATTGTGGAAACTTAAGCTTCGAATCAATTTACCAAATCATATACCTAATACGATTTACGTTACATTCGTCATCTTGCTTTTTTTTTGCCTAAGAATATACTTGTATAGCACGTCTTTCAAAACGAATAATACAGAAGAAACATCAATAGCTGGATATGGTGTATCCGTAGTTAAATTTAACTACAAAAACTCCCAACACGCCCTCAGCAATTTTTACATTCTTCAGAAAAAAATAAGAAACAATGGTGATGCACATATGCTTATGACAATGGTGGAAATGCAAGTATTTATGTCAGTTTTCAACACACGTATGTATTTAATATAAAGCAGGGACAAAGGAAATGAAAGCTAATATTTTAAATTTCATAAAAATATAGAAATTTCGGAGAACGTATAAAACAATTGAAATGGAATTTTGAAAAGTGCAACATGACGAATCTCCTAAAAATGTAGATATTTCAAAATCTCCTTTTAGTGTGTGTAAGAGTAATCATAACAAACACATCCAATAACAGCAATACTATTTACACAATGTATAGAAAGGAAAGTGGAACAAGGTATAATATACAAGCTAAAATAATTGTTTTTAATATATATAAGATTTGAAATGCTATGCCACAAAAAAACTCTCAATTTACGGACGGATCAGAATTGAGATTCTACTGATTATTTCATATTTGTTTAACAGACCCAGACAAATCATTTTTCGGAATAACTAACAAGTGATCTTAGAAATTGTAATCCCTCGTTAAATTTGTGGTATCCTTGCCATTGTATTGTAGCAATGTGAAAGTATTAAAATAATACCGAGAACTGTATTATAAATACATAAATTTACCCCACAATAATCCAATCGATCAATAGCAGGCTGTACTGGGATTCCGTTCAAACCATTACAACTTGATCGTGTTTGCTATGTCTTTTTCCTAATGTTTAGAAATGACGTATATGTCAGTGTGGAATGGGGTCGAGTTAACTGATGTTTCCATAAGCTAGTATGTCAGTACTCAGTCGGACACATTCATAACTTTGCATACTTTAAACTTCGAAAAAAATATTCACTGATACTGAAGATGTAATTTAAAGGTAATACATGTTATTAATCTTGATAAATTTAGAAAAAACAAAACGCCTGCAATTCATTTATGAAATGGGGTTCATATTTATCCGCACTTAAACGTTGATGTTCTTTTAGAACAAACATTACTGCGGTAGATATAATGAGAAAAACTCTCATATTGGTTTTTGGTGAAAAATACTCACTTGATTGTATTACTAGTAAGGAGATAAATGCCTGCCATCTCCGAGACCACCAGAACAGGTGATTTCTTTGTTCTCATCAATGATGGACGCTACACAATTAAAGAAAAATAAAGCTCATTGCAGACACAGTAGGCTACTAACATTGAAAAATGGGAAACGTTTCCAAAATTATATTAATCTTTCTGATGAAGCACTGGATTTTAGAAAATGAATTGTGAAATTCTATATGGTACATTAGAGTTTCAGTCCAAGATTTGTGAGCTAAATAACAGTAAAAGCTAATAAAGCATAGTGAGTTCTGACTGGCATCACTGAAATAATTTTTCAAGAACTAAAAATCTTTGAGTGTTGAATTTTTGAGACTGAAAATTCAAACTCACCTGTCAATTGCGGTTCCAACATGTAAAATTAAAATGTGTAATACTTTGCAAAAATTTTCATTAAGATCAAAAAAAAAAAAAAAAAAAAGGAAAAGCAAAATTTGATGAAGGCATTTGAAACGAGATTATAGTTAACAATTATCCATTGGTTTCTCATAATTCAGATGGTGACAGTGTTTCTAGTGAGGGACAATTATACGATTGTCGCACCCCAGAGTAATAAAAAAGTATATGATTAAGTTTGTGATGATGCAAATCACTTTTATTTCCTCACCCCTACTTGCTTACAGAACGCATAGTGAACTGGTAATGTATTGAGACACCTTCCCAGGTAATTGTTTAAAGATTACTGTCACAGTTAAAATATGTCGTGAATTGTGTGTCGGGTCAACCAGTCAACTTTTTCATTAAAGCAGGTTTATGGTCGAACCTATGGTAGTGGAGAAGTCCGGTGTGCTCGGTGACAGGACCATGACCCTGCTCACCACTATCGGGTCGGAGATGGATAACCATAAGTGCGAACTCGGTGAGCATATATATATATATATATA
>NC_068983.1:139872478-139873701 GCF_001194135.2 Octopus bimaculoides | reverse complement strand
CCTTTACTTGTTTCAGTCATTTGACAGTCGCCATGCTCGGGCACCAGCATTAGTCAAGCACATCAACACCAGGACTTATTCTTTGGAAGCCTAGTACTTATTCCATCGGTCTCTTTTGCCGAACCGCTAAGTTACGGGGACATAAACGCACCACCATCGGTTGTCAAGCGATGTTGGGGACACAAACACAGAGACGCAAATATATACACACACATACATATATACATATATACGACGGGCTTCTTTCAGTTTCCGTCTACCAAATCCACTCACAGGGATTTGGTCGGCCCGAAGCTATAGTAGAAGACACTTGCTCAAGGTGTCACGCAGTGGGACTGAACTCGGAACCATGTGTTTGGTAAGCAAGCTACTTACCACAGAGCCACTCCTATACATATCGACTCCGTGTATCACGAATGACCGTGAGTGCACGTAAGAGGTTCTCCTCCGGCGTACAGGTCTGGCAGAATGTCGCTTCACCGGCGAACGCACAACTTAGGGTTGTTTTTATGGGAGGCTAGCAGTCACCCATGCGTACCAGCGTCCGTTCACCAATGTTATCCAACGGAAAGGCAATGCTGATAGAGCTTGGCACCTGTGACATCGCAACTCATGTCTTGAGCTGCGTGAAATGGAGCAACGTGAAATAAAGTGACCTTCTCAAGAAAACAACACGCAGACCTCCGTGAATCTAACTCACCACACAATCGAACGTAGAACAAACATTACTGTTATGTGTGTGCGTGTGTGTGTGTGTGTGTGTGTGGGTGTGTGTGCATGCGTATGTATGTATATGTATGTAGATAGGTTGTTAGTAAGGAGGTAGGTAGGTAGGTAGGTAGGAAGGTAAGTAGGTAGGTTGGTAGGTTGGTAGGTTGGTAGGTTGGTAGGTTGGTAGGTAGGTCGGTCGGCGGTCGGTAGATAGGTAGGTCAGGTAGGTAGGTATATATAAATATATATATATATATAGATATGCAGGGCAGGGAATCATCAATTAGTAATAAAATTAATAATTAACAATTCTGCCGGGTAGCTTAACTGTGAAACAATTGTACTAAATTAACTAAAGGCAGGTGTTTTTTACTCTTCTCTATTGTTTTTTGTTCTGTGTGTATCAAAAATATCGCTATCAATCTGGAGTAATAATTTGTAGTTTTGAAATCAGTAGTTCTTTGACTGCTATTTCTGAATTCTCAGTATGTTGGAGAAGCAGGTTACTGTCA
>NC_068983.1:139871280-139872179 GCF_001194135.2 Octopus bimaculoides | reverse complement strand
TATATATATATATATATATATATTTATATATACCACATGCACGTGCTCTTACAAACACTCACAAGAACTTAATACATATATGTCAATGTGTATGCGTAGATCTGTGCGTATACGTGTGTATCAATATATGCGAGCACGAGCTATTTCAAGAATTTTATAGCACATCTAGAAAGCGGACAATTATGCACAACTGATTGCGTTATATTAACGGATGGCAGATGATGAAGAGTAGGTTGTAGTCTTTCGAAATTAATTAAATGCGCCACCCTCCAATCGATTAGGTTCATCAACATAATCAACTCCGATATATGAAAAGGTATTGACAGATTCGTGAAGTAAGTAACTATGTGTTTGAATATGATTTGAATATGATTGAAATCTTTACTTATAACTATTTTTCGGTAAAACTGAATAAATATATTCTCTCTGTGATTCGTTCTCTTGCATATATACCAATGTATGTTTGTATCTTCATATACATACATTTATACATACATACACACATAGACACACAAACACACACACCCACATATATATATATATATATATATATATGTGTATATATATATACATATATATGTATATACACACACACATATCCATATGTATTACACAGATACAAATACACACGCACTCGCACGAAGATGCACAAATGCGCGCTCGCACGCACACATACTTACACACGCACCCACACATGTATATATACATACATATACTAACTTTAGGAAAGTCAAGTAAGACTCAAGCAAATTCAAAGTGCTCTGTTCCATCATATCATTTACAAGATGAAGTACTTTAAAGCTACAACCCTTCTGATATTTATTTTCCTTTACAGCTAATGAAAATGATTAATGTATTAGCACATTAATATATTAGAAAAATAAATTCTGCCTATATAT
>NC_068983.1:139870162-139871069 GCF_001194135.2 Octopus bimaculoides | reverse complement strand
TATATATATATATATATATATATATATATGTATGTATGTATGTATGTATGTATGCATGTGTGTATAAACATATGTATGTATGTACGTATATACGTAAATTCTAGGTTTATTAGGGCACGCATGTAGATGATAGCAATGAGAGTGAGATGTTGTTATATTGCGAGACATACATTTAAATCCCAATATTTTACTGCATTGCACCTTAGCAAATATAATCCAGCCAATATATATGGATTTTAAACACACCTCTAAACGACCATTAACATAAAGTTGGAAAAATTCCTCTCTCTGCCATGAGAAATGTTTGCAAAATATATATATCGAGTCCTCTGAAGATACAATTTTAATTCCTTGTGATCGCGAGCGAGCGCACACACATACATTTACACTGTGTTTCTATATTGATTTGTACATTCATACAAATTACGCTATAAACTGCAGTAATTGTCCTCAAAAATCATGGCTATAAGTCGAACAATACTAAAGAACACAAATCATAATCACGTGACACTATATTCCTACCACCAGCCCTGACCAAATTCTTCTGCTCATATAATCTCTAACTCTTAGCTCTATTCGAGCATACACTATGATTTCTCGGAATGGTTACTGGTGTTTGGGGCGTTTACAGTGCTCATCCAAATTAAGTTGGCTGTAAAAATTGATATTCGTTACAGAGATTGCTTTCCGGCGTTTATGGATATATTACACTCAGCCCACCACTTTCTTGCAACATCATTGATTGCATAATCAGTATTAAAGTATATTGGTTTGAAGTGATTTCAGCCAAGCCTTCGGTGTTTAAGTGACTATTGCAGATAATGCGAAAAAACGCTGACATCATGTGATAAAATAGACCTGACTCTCTCTCTCTCTCTCTCTCTCTCTCTCTCTCTCTCTCTCTCTC
>NC_068983.1:139868593-139870008 GCF_001194135.2 Octopus bimaculoides | reverse complement strand
TTCAGTTTATCTCACAGATTTTTAATAATTTTTTAAAACTAAATAGTTTGAGATTTATATACTCGTGCAATTTCACACGTTGAACACGGTTTACTTCCAACATTTTTGACAAAATTCCGTATTTTAGAAGTTATTTCGTGTGAAAGTTGTCGTATTTGGGTAATTTTAAACAATCAACAACGCGTATTTATCTGAAGAAAGCTACTCCGTATGCGATTAGTGATCGAAGCGCAACAACCTCCGAGACATCTCTACTTAATGTCAACTGTCCGTTCTATTTTATTTTTGTTTACTAACTGTGTTGCATATCACACGTTTTTGTCTTATTTTGCTTTTTTTTGCTTTCTGATCGCCTCTTTGTATATTTGAATTCACACCACTCATACAAAATTTCTTAAATTATATTTTCGTTCTCAGTTTCATTCATGGATATATAAGCACCTTCAATATATCTCACTTTAGCATATATCTAAAATAGAATTGGAAAAATGTTTATAAACAAACACCAAACAGACTCTACCTCCATAAAACAGGGAGTTTACATTTCCCATATACCTATCCATATACCTAGAGAGAAACAAATAAATATACAGCCTCTATTCAAATAGTTTTGTGAACATCAAATAACTAGAGAAGCAATTTTCTATACTAACAAAGACATAACATACCTAACCCCAAACTTGCAAATGAAAACAGGAAATACCCTCAACAATAAATAAAAACAGGACCAGTCTAAAGTTACCCCCTGCCTACATTCTGTTAACAGTCTCATTTATTAAGATGGTAAATACAGGACTTTCTACGTTTGACATGTATGTTGACAACGCTAGAGGATCAAATCCAATAAAATACCAAAAGCAACAGAATTACTGTAACACCTTGTGCCTACCTAACAAAATTCGACATGCATGAAAACATTCTGAACAATAACACAACCCGAAATTCAATCTTTTCAAAACAAACATCCATACAAACCTAATTACCACTCTACTAAAACCCACAAAGCCAAAGACGATTTTTATCTCAACACAAACTCCAATGCATTCGACGAAGGCTGAAACTACGGAGTCACTTTAAAAAACATGTATAAGAATAATATTTAATTTGTACTAGGATTATAGAGTAACCCATCAGATTAATGGAAAATACTGAAAATAAAATCAGTAATAAGTGTATGCGCGTACGTTTCTATATCGGTCTTTCAATTTCCGTTAACCGAATCTATTCACAAGCTACGAGGTTATACTAGAAAACAACTCCAACAAAGTTGGATTGAACCCCGAACCATGTGAATGGGAAGGGCATCAAACTCCTTACCAGACACCACGCCTGCGCCTATATATGTATAAGTGTGTGTATGTGTGTTTGCGTGAGTGTGTGTGTGCGTGAGTGTATTTATATATATGTATATATCA
>NC_068983.1:139863470-139865970 GCF_001194135.2 Octopus bimaculoides | reverse complement strand
CTCACTGACTAATGTACGTATATGTGTGTACAACGTAAGAATTTTTTTCAATTAAAGATAAATACATCTATGGCGTGTTTCTAATGACAATGAAACACTCTGCATATTTGTACATATAAACGCTAGTTGAATTATATATTATTATATATTTCGACATTAAATATCCTCTACACTTTTTCTTTGTTTAGACAAACATATTGTAATATTACTTGATACTTACCTAAATATGATAGGTGAATGATTTTCTTAATGACCTGAGTTAAAGAACACAATAGTTTAGGACAGTTAAATAACTTTTAGCTATATACACGTTGACCTGTATCATATCGATTCACTCTTTTCTTCAACCTAAATTTTTTCTAAAGTTCCTCATTAACTAGAACGTTTTATTTTAAATCTGCTCGTTGTTTGATTACAACACAAATTAATTTCATTCGTTAACTTGCAGTTTTTCGTTTGTTTGTTTTTGTATTTCATTACATTGTATTGCTTTAATTTGGATGAAACAAATTATTTTCTAGAGGAATGTATCTCATTAAATATCGGCACATTTTCTTTCAAAACCTCGTTGAATAAATGGTTGCTCACAATTGCAATTTCCAGTTATGTGTGCTGAAAAGATTAATGAGATTGATTTTCTCAAAAGCGTATACTACTGACTATTTTCCTCACATGTCTACAATCTCATTATTTTATTCATATCCTACGACATATTTCCACTTACAATAGAGACAAACTGTCTCCATTCATTGGTTGATTATATATTTATGTGGATTGCTTTATATCTTGTTATAGTACCCAAATAAAACAAAATCTTCGGTAATTCTGTGTTACAGTTGCGAGTTGCAGCTATATATAATTTTAGAACCAAAACGTTTTTTGTAGTCTGTTGTTACTGTATATATGATGTAGAAAATTATACGCAGTCTTTATTATTTATGTATTTATTGAAATAAATCGATTAAAATGTCACTTTAGTATCCGCTCGTTCATTAGATTTCCATTAAGCCCAAATCTGCACGCAATAAAATGTTTTGTCTATGAATAACTATATCTTATATTTACAGGAGAATATTTGAGAATAGTGGATATTTAGTAGTTCAAATCCGTGAAACATATAATACTTCTCTAGATAATTTTTTCGTAGATATTTCAATTCATAAAAAAGATTTGTACCACATGAATGTTTTCTTTAACAGTCGTACACTGTATATCCCCATAATCAGGAAGTTATATTTTATATGGAAGCTTTATAATAGAGGGGGGACTATCGTAAATTTTGAAAATCATGTACTTTAATCTGAAAATAGGGTTTACAAGGGACTCTATGGAAAATAAATGTGTATCTCCATAAAGAAATACAATTCCGAGCATAACATTTTTCGACAAAATTACATATATATACATGTACATCCCACAAATATATATTATTATTTACACATAAAATGGCGGCAAGCTGGCAGAATCGTTAGCTCACCGGACGTAGCATTTAGCGACATTTCGTCCGCCTTTCCTTTCTGAGTTCAAATTTCGACGAGGCCGACATTGCCTTTCATCCCCTCCCCATGAATTTCAGGCCTTGTGATTTAGTAGAAATATTTAGTTACACATAAATACAAATGCATATGTATTTGATTGCTGTTTTAAATGACGAATAAAAACAAACGCTTAGGAATGAAAATATCCAGTACTGTTAGTGAATAGAATATATTGTATAGAGATATTGACTACAGCTTCATTTTTGCGTTTCGTGGCTGTACTCAAAAAGTAAGGAATAGAGTGGGCTTGTAAATAATTCATATATCTCGTAAAATATATATATAGGGATCTGAATGCACATGATACTCAAAGTAACATTTTCATGGGGTTTTTTTATGTTTAAACAATCAGCACATTTTATATTGTTCAATGTTTGAATAAGCCTAGTGAGAAGGAAATTGTAATCGCACTCATCTAATATGTATTTTTCTGCCAATCTTTCAATGTATACACCTTATACCGTTGTACATATAGTTACGTCATAAAGGAGTAAGAATGGCTGACGACAACACAGAGTGCATATTTGCCGCTTATTTATTAACTGCTGAAAATTTCTCTAGGAGTCACTTGCAGTTACTATAATCTCTGAAAGTTATACGGACGTGAAAGTCGAACTCCAATATGCAGTTACTTAGCTTACTTCTCAACCACATGGTTAGGGATTCAGTCCCACAGCGTGGTACCTTGGACAATGTCTTCTAAAATAGCCATGGGCCGAGACCAAATCTCGGGAATATATATATATATAAAACATATATATATGTTTCTGCGTCTGTGTTTCACCACCATCGCTTGACAACGGATATTGGTGAATTTACGACCCTGCAGCTATTGGTACTGATAAAGGAACAGAATGAATAAGTACTAGGCTTACAAAGAATAAGACATGGGGTCGATTTGTTAGACTAAAGGCACTGCTTCAGCATGACCGCATTCAAGTGACTGAAACAAGTAAAAGAAA
>NC_068983.1:139858475-139861955 GCF_001194135.2 Octopus bimaculoides | reverse complement strand
AGACAGACAGACAAACAGACTGACAGACAGACAGATAGATAGATAGATAGATAGATAGATAGATAGATAGATAGATAGATAGATAGATAGATAGATAGATAGATAAACAGATAGATTGTTTGATTGTGCAATGAACGTTTCCAATTATAACTATTGAAGACTTTTATGTTTTTCACTATTGATAACATGGACGTTCAAAATTTAAATCGATATTCATATAATCATAAGTATATGTACTGTACATAAATTACTCCTCTTTAGACGTTGATACTATTGAGCCTATTCATACATACTACTAATCTGAGGACAGCCGTCGTGAAATTAGATTATGTCACATCTGAAAATGTCGCTGAGAATTGAAGTGAGCCTCCTATCCCATTATTGTCAAAATAATATGAAAATCGTATGCTTTCAACAAACATCCCCTGCCAAATTATAAAATCCGATTAGTGTAACATACAAGATCATGTCTGAATCTTGAAGTAATCACTAAGGATAACTTGTGTCAGAAGCAAGGGTCTAGCTTAAATATCTTAACTCGTAGGTTAATTGTTTTTGATATTTTTTTTATTCTATGCCCTATCAATGTTGTCTTGAAACTGTCACCGCGTTCAATACACACACACACACACACACACACACACAAACAAACACACATATATATATATATATGTGTGTGTGTGTGTTCGTGCGTGCATTTACACATAAAAGAACACACGAGGTGTTTAAAAGTTACTACAGCTGTTTCGGTAGCAATTTGTTGATGCATTCGGAGGTTACATCATTGGAAAAATTCATCGTCGTCGCCTAGATTTTAAACATAAATAACAATCAAAATAAAACCAGAAAATCACTCATTCTCTTACTCCCATGATTAACAAGAGGTAACTGAAAAAAGAACGCTAGAATTTATGCAGAAAAGGAATAAGTAAACAGATAAGATCAACAAGGTCATACCATTCCTATTTTTAATTAATTTATAATCCTGATTCGCTGCGAATTAATAACAAGTTTAATGCTTGGAAGCTGCACTATTAAATATTTATGCGATGAAGATTATATAAATAAGATGAAGATTATATAAAATAAATAAGTAGAATTGCTATTATATAGTGTAACGAATTACTCAGCCAAAAACTACTACTTAGATAACATACACAAACATGTTAGGGGGCATGCATAAAGTTAGGGAAAGCTGTTAGGAGATTAGCTGACAAGTTTAAAGTATGCAAATATGATTTCAGTATTATGAAATTTCAATTTAAATCATCCGATTTATTGAGTAGATTACCTTGATATATAAGAATGTCCTGCAATGCGGCGCAATATCCGTACCGCTTATTTGTGCATGACAATACTTTCTGTGCACTCCAATTACCATTGAATAGAATGCCTTTATATTCATCTTTCGATTCCCAATGTTTTTTTGTGATTGGCGTAAATCAAACATTATTACGATTTGTGAAGGAAAACAATGGTCATGAAAGCCATGGCTGCATTTACAAGAGTTTGAGCCTACGTGTGTAAAAGTACTCATGCCAGTTGTTACAGTATTTTTAAGCATATTGAGCACGCAGCATTTCCTAGCATCCTACTTGTTAATAACACTTGATTCTAACGAGCTTTGCAACTAGTATTATATATGTGAGTGTGTATGTGTCTATCTGTCTGTATGTGTGTGCCTGTATATATGTGTGCATATCGATAATAATAATAATAATAATAATAATAATAATAATAATAATAATAATAATAATAATAATGATGATGATGATGATGATGATGATGATGATAATAATAATAACAACAAAACACGAAAATTAATAACAATGAACACAGAACCACACTCTAAAAGTGATCTATCAAAATTGTATGTAAGGAGAAAAGAAGGAGGACAAGGATTTGTGTGTTGTGAAGGTTGAGAAAGGGATGAGGAAAATAGCCTGGCTTGGTTTGTCAATGAGAGTAACGAAGAAATGATCGAAGCAATGAAAATGCAGGGAACCTTAAAAGTGAACGAAGCTGTAGATTCAACACAATTTAAGGAAGACCACAGAGAGCAGATGAAGAAAATTTGGCAGGACAAGAATATGCAGTCATTCTTGAATAATAAAGATAAGATTGAATGGAATATAACCTGGCAAAGGCTGTAGAAAGGAGACTTAAAAAGGCCCACTGAAGAAGTAGCGTGCAGCGTCCTAGAACAAACTCTCAGAACAAACTGCTCCAAATATCACATTGATAAAGGTACTGACTCGCCACAGTTTATATGCTATGAGAGGGGAGTAAGTATATTGTTAGCTCGTACAACGCAAATACAAAATGTGACACGACAATGTGGCCAGATATGTCCACTGGCTGTTGTGTGGTTAAGCAAACCTCGAGAGAGCCGAACACTGGTATGAATACAGGATAGAGTGAGCAATGGAAAACGAATATTGCAAAATACTCAGAGAATTAAACATGCAGTGTGACCAAGTCATAGTGGTGAGATAAACAGATCCCATACGCATCCACAAAGATAAAAAGTAAAGATAATAGATATTGCAATACCAGGCGACTCGACGGTCAAATGTGAGAAAACAGAAAAGACTGAGAAATACCAGCCATTGCGGGACGAGATAGGAAAGTTATGAGGCATGAGGTAATTGGAGCATTAGTAGTTTCGAAGGGCTATGAAAAACAGATCAAGAATATTAGAGCTGCTGCCAGGTTCGAGGTGGTCCAGAACATGGCATCGTTGTGTACACCCCACATTCGAAGGAGAGTATTGGTCTTTGAGTCACAGGAGAAGGCACTACTTGAAACCTTTGGTGATTTGTTATTGCCTGCTTTCAAGTAAAGAATAACCGGTAATTAAGAACTATCCGAGAGTCTTTCCGAATAACAATAACAACAACAATAATAATAATAATGATAATTATTATTATTGTTGTTGTTGTTGTTATTATTGTTGTTATTATCATTATAATTATCATGATTATATATTATACATTATTATTATTATCATTATTACTATTATGTCGATGTAGCATAGCATTGCCTTCAATTCCTTTTTATATAAATACAGCTTCAAATAGACCTACACATGATTCTACGGCATTGATTAATGACCGTTGCAATCGAAAGCCTACGATAGTAGCAGTGCAGTTTCTTCCGGGTCTTTAGTTTAATATAATTTGATTAAAATTTTTAAAGTTTATCATTTAATTTCAAGTTTTGGGTAATCACTTGTAATCAGTTATTTCAAAACATTCCGTTGTTTAAATGTTTACTACTTATTTATATTGAGCAAAGTAGGCGTAGGAGTGGTTGTGTGTTAAGTAGCTTGCTTACGAACCACATGGTTCCGGGTTCAGTCCCACTTCGGGGTAGCTTGAGGAAGTGCCTTGTACCATAGCCTCGAGCCGCCAGAAGCCTTGTGGGTGGATTTGGTAGACAAAAACCGAAAGAAGCACGTCGTATATATGTATATATATA
>NC_068983.1:139856230-139857962 GCF_001194135.2 Octopus bimaculoides | reverse complement strand
ATATATATGTGTGTGTGTGTGTGTGGGGGTTCGTGTGTCTGTGTTTGACCCCCCAACATAGCTTGACAACCGATGCTGGTGTCCTTACGTCCCCGCAATTTAGCGGTTGCGCAAAAGAAACCGATAGAGTAAGTACTAGGCTTACAAAGAATAAGTCCTGGGGTCGATTTGCGCGACTAAAGGCGGTGCTCCAGCATGGCCACAGTCAAATGACTAAAACACGTAAAAGACTAAAAGAATAAAGTTAGATTTCCTCATATGCGAGCATCTTAAAGCTTGTTACTGTTTGGTATTTATTATGTTACCCCTAGATGTAAAAATGTAGTAAAATTGATCTATACATGTTTTTGACTCACTTTCTGAAGCACACACACAGGTATAAACTGAGTGCGTCTAAGTGTCTACATGTCGTGATTATGTTGCGCTCGTGTGTCATGTTACTGTGAGGGCACAATTTCTTAAAGGAAATTTCAGGCGGTTATGGTATATTTTCTTGAAATAACATAGTACTTTTTTCACTGATGTCACACAAGTCAGTTTACAGTCAACCATCCACGCTTCCTCACAGCCTCATCTCTGATAAAATGAGACGCATGAGGTCATTTACTTTTACTGCGTCTTCCCATAATTAACGAGAAGATGACTTTTCAGAGAATATGGTATTACCTGAGGAGACATTCACGAAATGCATTAAACTTCCTACCAATGATGAAGAGAGAGGTAGTGCAGATGAGTATGCAACACTTGAATAATGACCAGATATACGTGGACTATTTACTCAAATTTGTTAGTCAAATATCTTTTACTGGGAGATAATATTATTTCATTACGTCGAGAGAGTTGCCTGTTATATATCACAAAAATACATTCAACTATGCATACACACAACATACGCACATACACACATGTATATATGTATATATGAATAAATGCATATACATATATATGTTGTTTTACATATGCATATATTTATATAAGTGTGCTAGGAAATTTGTTTGTGTGCGTTATTAACGAAACTGCGTGTGTCTTGTGTTCGGTGGGTGACCTTTAGCTATTAAACATATATAAGGATACTACGTTCTAATGAAATACACTTCCATTGTAAATGATATCCCTGCATGTTATTATTTTATCAATACATTACCTATTGCGGGCATCAGAATGCGAACTAGTTTGATTTATATCTTCCTTCGCTATTGACATCTGATTGTAAGTCTTTAAGATTAAGAGCTGATAGAATTGTTGATCATGTGATCACAGCATCATATTTCATTCTATAATGCTCCTTCGGGAAATGTTTTCCATGTTTTACATTTTGTACTATCTCGAATAGATCATCTAGCTTTAACTTGTATTCTCCAATCCTATTCATGTTTCTATTCATTTAGATTTTCTATCGTAAGCTATTTAAATGAAGAATCAAATATTTTATGTTCCAACAATAACCACAGATTAATGTGTAAATTACATCTGAAAATTAGGTATCGCCAATTGATAATTTATGCGACATATAACAAGTGTCCATAGTGTGTAACAAATGCAAATATCTGCATCGTTATATATTTGACTAACAAGCTTGATGAAATTGCCCAAGTAGTCAGGGCTATGTGTCACACTATTATACTATTATTCAAGTGTTAAACACTTACATTCATACGGTATCAATGCACACTTGATATGAGCTTTCCTGCCTTGAATTTTATGTCACTATATATGTATAGCTTCTGATATA
>NC_068983.1:139851020-139856070 GCF_001194135.2 Octopus bimaculoides | reverse complement strand
TATATATATATATATATATATATATATATATGTATGTATATAACCATACATACATATAGATAAATATATAGATTCAGATGAATATAGTACTTAATTTAAGGCATCAGAATTTAGTACGGTATTATATATACAATTTCAAAATGAAGTGGTTAAAATCAAAATAATCAACAAGGATAACCAGACGTAATGCAGTACGATTGTTTCAAGAAGCTTCATTTAATTGAACAATGCTATCATTACATCAATTGAAATGCAGGGCAATCCTCAGCAGTATAAAGACATATAATTTCATTAAATTAAAACAGATGGACACATTAGTATAATTTTACCTAACATCTTCAAGAATGTAAGGAGATAGACAAAGAACATACTATTTCATCCTTATGTTATAATATCATTCTTAATATATACATTCATATAAGTATTTATATGTATATCTATATATATAAATATCTATATATATATATATATATATATATATACAAACATAAATACAGGTATATATATATATGTGTGTGTGTTTATGTGTGTTCGTGTGTGTGTGTGTGTGCGTATGCGTATATGTGTGCGTGAGTGTGCATGTATAATGCTGTCTTCATGTGTATGTTGTTTCGGTTAAATTTTTCCAACATGCTGAAAAGGAAAATAATTTCCCATCTAGAGCTAAAACATTTTTAATATCAATTATGCACTGAACAATGGTTAGCAGATAACTATTTACTCAGATTAGCCGCACTACAGCTCTCCGCATGACCTCGTGATGGCTATGAAACCGGGGGCATATGTTCCTCACTGTGTAACTTAGAACATGTTAGAATACCTTTCTATATCTTCCTACAAAACGTGTTGAGTGATTTTTCCTTCGGTCTATCTAGTCACTCGTATGGCAATAATAGTGGTAAGTTTCTGTTCCTTGAAATTAGCATGAATTCCAAATTCTATAGTTTATACGCACAATATATATCAGTTATAAAATATTAATGTATCATATCTAGTACCGCAAGGAAATTTTCTGAATTTAGCACAATTTAGTTACATGTTTGGTGGTATCTCACTCATTTGACATATATGAAAACGGATACGGATAGGCATAGTGTTTTGGGCGGTGGGGTGGGGTTATTCATCACGTTCAAACCTATTCGATGTGCAAGTGTATTGCTGAAATATGTAACTAGTTCTTATGCATTAATTATTTATGCGTTAATCGTACTGTATATAATTTTATGAATATATTTTAGACCGAGATACCAACTATAGTACCAGACCCCCGAAGTGAATTCTATAAGACCGCTGATTAAGTGCTAATACACCAAATTCATCGGTGTTCATCTGCGCATGCCAAAGGAAATGCTGCGTAACATTTGACGTGTATATTGGTTTCAAATTTTGGCACAAGGCCAGCAATTTCAGGGGAGGGGAAAGTCAATTACATTGACGCCAGTGTTCAACTGGTACTTTTTTATCGACCCCGAAAGGATAAAAGGCAAATTCGACCTAGGTGGAATTTAAGCTCTGAACAGACGACATGCCGCTCAGCATTTTTATCCGGCATGTTATCTATTCTACCACCACGCCGCCCTTATCTAACCTCTGGTATGCACATTAACCACTGCATTCTACCTTACCTTGATATTTTGTACTTTTCATACTATTAGAAATATTCTTTACTTTCTACTCTGGGCACAAGGCGCGAAATTTGAGGGGAGGACGCCTGTCTATTAGATCGACCACACTCCGCAACTGGTATTTAATTTATCGACCGCGAAAAGATGAAAGAGAAAGTCAACCTCGATGAAATTTGAACTCATAACGTAAAGACAGACGAAATACCTATTTCTTTACTGCCCACAAGGGGCTACACACAGATGGGACAAACAAGGACAGACAAACGGATTAAATCGATTATATCGACACCAGTGCGTAACTGGTACTTAATTTATCGACCCCGAAAGGATGAAAGGCAAAGTTGATCTCGGCGGAATTCGAACTCAGAACGCAGTGGCAGACGAAATACCACTAAGCATTTCGCCCGGCTTTGTAACGTTTCTGCCATCTTGCCGCCTTATAGTATTAGAAATATTGAAAACAAAATTGAAGCATATTTACTTTGCAGCGCCTAATCAACTGGAGTGAAAATTATGGAGGCACATTTTCACGTTGACACCATTTTTTACTATTAGAAATAGAAAGTAGTAAATATAGTAGTGTATATTCATGTTTCATAATTTCAAAAGGCTCAATAAAAAGAAAATAATTTAACATTCTGGGTGATAACTAATAGTTAATTGTATAAATGTAAGCTATATCTGTAGTTAATGAATTCAATAATATAAGAATAATTACAGTTTTACAAAGCATGCTGAAATAAATAGCACGGAAAGGTACATAAGCATTTATAAAAATTAAGTTGTAATTGTCTGTATTAAATTATGTATAACTTTATTTGATTCTCCTGCTCATACAGAGATGTGAAAGGAAACGCTATATGGTGGCAAATTGAAAATTGTCGTTGTAAATACATGCTGGCATTGCAATTTGTTTAAATCTCAAGTGCCAGGCGCTCAGCATCTAAAAACCCAGAGTTAACCATTACAAATACATAGCTTGAAAATATTCTACAGTCTGTCTTATATTGGTATTCACTCTATTTTATATGAATTTCTTTATTTGCATGTGTGTGTGACTGTGCGTGTGTCTGAGTGTGGGTGTCTGAGTGTATGTACGTGTGTGTGTGTGTATGAATGTATGTCTGTATAGATTTCCAAAGTATAATAAAATTTACAAAACATAGACTTGTGAGGGAACAAGTTGGGTATATTATGCTGATGTATATATACATATATATATAGAGAGAGAGATAGATAGATAGATAGATAGATAGATAGATAGATAGATAGATAGATAGATAGATAGATAGATATTTCTGTGTGTGTGTGCCAGTTTAGTTACGTTTACTAAAATAATAACTTATCTACGCCAGTTTCGATGTCATCTTTGAGATAGTCACCTTGTACAGCAATACGCTGGACCCAGCGTTCCTGCCACATTTGGAATCTGGCCTTCAATTCGTGTTCCGTAAAGGAGGTTAGGACTTTCTACAAATCGCTTTCGATTTCGACAACGGTGTTAACACGGTGCCGTTTCTTCATCTTGGGAAAGAGAAGGAAGTCCGCAGGTGCTAAATCTGGTTAATTGGGTGGGTGCAGAATCGATACTGTGTTGTTTGGTGAGAAACTCACAAGTGAGTAAAGTTCGGTGATGGGGGTGCATTGTCATCGTAAAGAATTCAATTTTCGCGCACCACAGATCCGGTCGCTTTCGCCGAATTTTCTCTCTCAGACGATTCAAAACTCCGCCGTTGAACTCTTGATTGACGGTCTGGCCCTAGGGGAGGAATTCTCAATGTACAATACCGCAGATGTCGAGAAAAAGATCAGCATGCCCTTGAACTGCGGCTGTGTCATGCATTCTTCGGTCATGGAGACGATATTCTCTTCCATTGTGACGACTGCTATTTTGTCTCACGGTCGTACCGTGGAAAGAGCTCCTGTTACTGGTGATGATCTTCGATATGAAGGATGGGTCACTCGCGTCATGCCGACGAAGAGCTTAATAATTTTCGACGCTATGTTCTTTCTGCTCAGTGGTCAACACCCGGGGACAAACTTGGCAAGATCTGCCGCATGTTCATTTCATACGTTAGGAATGCCTGCACAGGCCAATAACAACAGACCAACAACATCAACAATGTCGTTGAATGTCCTCCAACGACGTTCATGCACATGCTGAGGAATTGTTTCCACATGTCCAACGGTGATACTCGTGGCAGTCCTTCCATATTACTCATCTTCTTCCAGGGACGTACATCCGCTTTTAAAAAGCCCGTGTCACTCGAAACATTGAGTACAAGCATTGCCCCGTCGCCGATAGCTTTGCCGAAACATACTCAATAAGGCGGCGGGCTGGCAGAAAGGTTAGCACGCCGCGCGAAATGCTTAGCGGTATTTCGTCCGCCGTTACGTTCTCCGTTCAAATTCCGCCGAGGTTGACTTTGCCTTTCATCCTTTCGGGGTCGATAAATTAAGTACCAGTTACGCACTGGGTCGATATAATCGACTTAATCCCTTTGTCTGTCCTTGTCCGTCCCCTCTATGTTTAGCCCCTTGTGGGCAATAAAGAAATAAGAAACATACTCAATGTCACTGTAGCAAACGTCCCAAGTTTAACGCAACATTTCACGTAAGCTCTTTGTTTCAACTTCCTCTCCACGACCCAATCGCTGACTACAGTATATGTGATCATAAAAATACAAATTTCACTTGCAAAATGTCACTCGGCACACTTGCAAATTCAGTACGCATTCGTACGCAGCAATCTGTTGGCGACCTATAGATTCACAGTTATTTAATACTTTAGAGATCTTCATGGAGTGGTGGAAGATGTTTCCAAGAAACTACTTGACATCCTGCAGTGCAACGTTCCATGTGAACATACATCACAGCAACAATCTAAAAGAGAATTTATCAATATCAGTCTAGACCCTTCACCAAAAGCGAATGACAAGAGAATGGCCATTGAAAGGTGATAATGCTGTTGGTGCCACAGCATAGCCACAGACTTTGGGCTGAAATACATGAGCACCAAAGTGGAGTCCTAATAAAGTAAAGATAGACGTCAAAT
This sequence comes from Octopus bimaculoides, assembly GCF_001194135.2. Lineage (NCBI taxonomy): Eukaryota > Metazoa > Mollusca > Cephalopoda > Octopoda > Octopodidae > Octopus > Octopus bimaculoides. The sequence continues at coordinate 139,851,390 of NC_068983.1, read as the reverse complement.
CGCCTTACCACGAAGCGTATGTTCTCAAGACAACTTTCAGGAAAATGCTAGAATGTAAAATGAGCAGGACAAATGAAAATATACGAAATAAAACAAGGTCACCTACGTACCACTGATTTCGCTTTTTAATATTTACGAATATAAATATCTGCAAGCTCATTAGCGTAGTCTGTCGCTTACAAAACACAATTCCCAGAATTAGACACAGAACGCATGTCTAAATTTCTGCAAATTATATTTGGGGGTATTTTTCAAATGTCTTCATTTTGGCGCGCGGGGGCCGGAAATAACTGTGCAGTTAATACATTTCTGCAGCTACTTTACCGGTTAGAGAACATTGTTATATATATATATATATATATATATATAT
>NC_068983.1:139849364-139849921 GCF_001194135.2 Octopus bimaculoides | reverse complement strand
TGTGTGTGTGTGTGTGTGTGTGTGTACATATATGTATGTATATAAGTTTGCATGTAGAAACCCATGTCACCCACGAGTTATCTGTATTATCTCATCATCGTATGTACGTGAATTTGAAAGTCGGAATGGTTGGTACATAACATCCTGCAGGTAGATATCTGAAAGTTCGTAGCTCGCGACTGAAATGAATACCAGGGGATGAATATTTGCATATGATTCCTTAGGGCTATATCCGAGGCTAAAACAAATAACCAGATCTCTATCATACTGGAGACTTTCGAAATATAAGCACACGTGTGCACGCACCCAGATTATACTGTACGGGTCAGTGCCTTGTCAGTCTGGATTTCCCTAAGTGCATTGAAATGTTTATCCTCACGACCCTGTAAACACATCAACCTCACAACCGACTCGTGTAGCAAACGAATGTAAAAACTAAAAGGACTATTTATCTCAACAATATTTTTCAGTACTCTTTCGATGCTCCAGATTAAATGCATTTGCGTGTGAGTATATGCATATATATGTGTGTGTTTGTGTATACAGATGTATATATA
>NC_068983.1:139844776-139848468 GCF_001194135.2 Octopus bimaculoides | reverse complement strand
TATATATATATATACATATATGTGCATATATATATGTGTGTTTGTGTGTGGGGGGGTGCGTGCGTGTGTGTGTGTATGTGTCTGTGTGAGCGCACGCGCATATACGATCTTATAGTTGTCTAGTGGTCCTCAATCTTTTTTGCATTGATTTTTTCATTAGCCATGTTTGCACCTAGATCAATTTCTCATTCAGCGTTCTTTTCTTCAATATTGGATATCACTCATTCTATTTCCTTCTGCAGTGGACAAAACAGGAAATATGTCATTTGTTCTCGGATCTCGGTTCCGCAGCTTTATTGATGAGAATATTTACTTTCCATCTCTATTGCATAGAAGGGAATAAATCATGTCCATAACTAAAGTACTGCATTTGCGTAACAAAAGCAAAAATTCCACATCAATGCTGTTAACACTATATATTATACATAATTCTTAACATAGCCACTGAAATACTAAATTTCTAAGAATAATTCAGAAATATTTCAGGCATAATTCTAATTTACTACTACGCTCAGGCACACAGTTAAACACACTCACGCTCACGCATGCACACAAAAAACACACACACTCTCACACCCACTCACACGCATACACACTCCCATAAAAATATACACTCTCTGTCTCTTTTGCTATTTCTCCCCACATTTTCCGGGAATACTTCTATATATTCATATACACACTTCACTCATGCACACACGCACAAACACATACACGTGTGTATACATAATTATATATATATATATATATATATATATATATTTACATGTATGTATATATATACATATAGATATATATAAATACATATATATATACACATATCTGTATGTTCATACAATAACAGAAATACAGACACAATTATATATAGAGAGAGAGACATACATCCCACATCAGTTGTGTAGCATAAATATCCTTACCCTTTTATTCAATCCACATGAGAAGTGTATGATATTATATTATATCATATTATATTATATGAATGAATTCCAGTTTTTATTCATGTTGTGCTATGCACAAATATTTATTGTGGAAATAATGACGAGTCGACACACGCATGAATATGCATATTTGGTTATCCCCAAGACTAATTCCTTGATTGCTATAGAGGCAGTTGATTGGAGAAGGAATATAGGTACCTTTTCCCAACAGAGTGATCAACAAACCCCTTGAGACAGTCACTCAGGTAAAACGGCATCTATTCTTGGACATCAGTATTGAAGGTTGAGTGCGTGCTTATACTGATTTTCAACTCACAGTGGGGCTTAAAATATTTTAATTTCTTTCGGTTATTTTCATTGTGCTGGCTTGTGCACAAATATATTTTGCTTAGATAATGACGAGCTGGCAAATCACCGATATGCAAATTAGGCAACCTGAAACTGTACTTGTCTAATTCTTGCTATAGTTGAATTAGAACAGCAGATAGTTGATGTTGCAGGAGGCAAGACGAAAATATAAAAGAAGTATGAATAAAAAGTGAAGAGGGAGTTAGAGAAAGAGAAGGAAGCGAAGAGAAAGAAGAAATTTCCAAAGCTATGTTGTAACTGGCGTGGTAGGTATAATTAGAACAAAACTAGACGATAATATACATTATATTTTTGTGAGTAGTTCTTAGAAGCAGAGATGTAAACACATGTATAATTGGATATGTAGCTATGGGGTTAGAGCCATTCCTTAATAAACTCTGGAGACATTCCTACAATTAAAAAATGTAACGCTATACAAATTTTGGAAGCTATATTTTCTTTAATTGATCTCTACATAGATGTAACCCTTATTTGACATTTTCTTTTGTTAGGTATAATAATAGAGGAAAAAAAACACTAATGTACAAACATGCGTGTAGCTATCAAGTGTATCTATCAATCTTTCTATCTATTTATGCATATGCATGCATATATATGGGTATATGTAGGTCTCCTAAGGGGGCACCACTTAGTCTGTGTCTTTAACGTAACTTTGTGTTAATCTAGTCGTACTAGAACACTAGGTGTTGTTGCGTAGTAAGAAGCTTGCTCCCAACCACATTGTTCCGGATGCAGTTTCCGGGAGTTACTGAGAATGAAAATTTTAAAATATTGTGGAATGCAATGATTCTGTGTGACCGCTAGATTAGACAACGGAAACTTTCTTGTGGTGAACAAAAAAAGGAATAAAAGATGTCTGATTTCTTTGCAGGATTCTTGATGCATGATCAGTACACATGTGCCACCTTAATCTGATGGCTATGGCCAGGTGACACCTTCCATTATACCCAACCAAATTAAACTGAGTTTTCATGAATTGATGATGATGACGATGATGATGATGATGATGATGATGATGATGATGATGATAATGATGATGGTGATGAGTGGGGGAGGATAACATCAACAGCAACAATGAGAAGAAGAAGAAGAAGAAGAAGAAGAAGAAGAAGAAGAAGAAGAAGAAGAAGAAGAAGAAGAAATTAAAAGCCCGAACATATACACCTGATATACTAATTTGAAACAATGAAAGCAATTTTGATAAGGTGTCGTTAGTCGAGTACATTGACATTAGTACTTGACTGGTTCTCTAGTTTCGTGCCCTGGGAAAACGGAATTTGTTTTCATGAGAATGTTAATTGTTCCAAATGTAACGAAACCAATCTTAGTAGCAAAAACGTATTACTAATAGTACTATAGAAGCCTGAAGAATGAATTATCGATTTCACATATATGACGTCATAGCCTCGATATGGAACTATAGTATCTATTGATTTTATTACCAGTCTTTTATTTAATGTACTCATTTTGAGCAATTCAAATATTATTTACGTCGACATACATCCCCATACAAACAGATAGAGACTTATTGACATGCACATATTCATGTATGTGCTTGTACATGTGTGTATATATGAGTGTGTATTATAAAATAAACAAATAGATATCCAGATAAATAGCTAAATCGACGATAGAAAGATAGTTAGACAGACGGACAGACACACAGACAGACACACACAGAGACAGACAGGCAGGCAGACAGGCAGACAGGCAGACAGACAGACAGACAGACAGATAGACAGACAGACAAATAAATAGATAGATAGATAGATAGATAGATAGATAGATAGATAGATAGATACATAGATAGATAGGTGCAGGCGTAGCTGTATGGTAATAAGCCTGTTTCCTATCCACACGGTGCCAGGTTCTGTCACACGGCGCAGTACCTTCGATATCTGAAAATTTGAATGGAGAATGCCAAACAGAAGATTACAAATTCAAAACAACAATCGAGTTCTCAAAATGTGTATAATTTTCCAATATACATACATATATACATGCATCTTTGAATATATGCGCATGGTAGGACAAGTAACTATATGTGTGATAATGTATACATAACACAGAATATTAATGATTTGTAGGTACGTGGTATTTCGTTATAAAAGAATAATGTATTGCAGAGTATATTAAATGTTTTTATAAGTCAATACCACGTTCTTTTTACATTATTCTGTTAAGGTTATTTCTTCAGAATATCTTTAGAAAAAAAAACAGAACATACAAATCTATATATACACTGGCTGCCTTTGAATATCATATCATATCCTTTCGGCAATATCTTTTAATTGCGACGTATAGATGTGCATCCCTTGACCAAGTTTGCATACACGAGGTAGATAACATCGTGAGACTTGTAAAGTGGCTTCTTGGGCAACATTCCTT
>NC_068983.1:139833504-139838888 GCF_001194135.2 Octopus bimaculoides | reverse complement strand
TGTAGACTGGTGTCGTTTCAGCACATTACAGATTTCCGATTAGTGACCATGACGGAGAGAATTGGGCAGAGAATGCGAATCTGATTTTTCCAAAGACGTGGTAATGACTCCGCACCTTTTTTTTTTTTTTCTTTTTCCAAAAGTCAAATTCTACTGGGAAGGAACACGATTTCAAAATGTCGATCAAATTCCAAGACAATGCAATGAGGCTGCTGCTTTTTATCCCCAGAAAGAAGTTCCAGGAATGCTTCCGTGAATGGAGACGACGCTGGATAAAGTCTGAGGCTTCAAAAGGGGATTACGTCGAAGGAGAATAATTGCAAATTGATAGTTATTGGCAGTACCACTCCTTATGATATTTGATCGGATGTGAAATCATCTGATAGCTTACGAACGTCCAAATAAAGTTTTCTGAACGGATGCACTGGGGTTCATCGATACTACTTCCCTTCATTCTCTAAAATACATTAAACTCTAAATTCGAAGAAAATAACGGATGGACTGACAAAATATTGTATGCCCGTCTTTGGCACGAACAAGCTTTTTACCAAGTTCCAATTGGGTATCGCAGTCTCCCTTTCGGCGTACACTATATTAAAGTCACGAGCAATCCGAAGGGCAGGAAATGTATATCTTGTATTCGATATTGTTGTATGTATTATTAAGTAATACTAATATCTCTCAAAATTTATATACATAGAATAGTTTCAAGTGAATGCCATATAGTTGTGAATCATATTGGTAACTAGAACTTAAGAATAATTATAATTCATCTTCGCTACAGGTTTATCTTAATAAAATCAAATTATCAATTACTGAATGAATTTTTAAACCAAATAATAATGATGGTAATAATTTTTTCTACTATAGGCACTCGGTCTGACATTTTTTTGGAGCGGTGGTGGTGGTGGGGGGGGGTCGATTCCTGCGACCCAGTATTCAACTGGTACTTATCGACACCGAAAGGATGAAAGCCAAAATCGACACCGGCGGAATTTGAACTCAGAACGCAGTAGTAGTACTAGTAGTAGTAGTAGTAGTAGTAGTAGTAGTAGTAGTAGTAGTAGTAGTAGTAGTAGTAGTTGCAACAGCAGTAGCACCAGCACCAGCAGCAGCACCACCAGCAGCAGCAGCAGCAGCAGCAGCAGTAGTAGTAGCAGTAGTAGTAGTAGTAGTAGTAGTAGTAATAGCAGTAGTAGTAGTAGTAGCAGCAGGCATTGACCCCCATGGCTTCTGATGGGTTGAAGCAAATATTCTGCTCAATACCACAGATTTGCTTGTCAGTTGTTTGACCTTAACCAGTTGAGCATGTCCCTTGGTGGCTGACGATATTTGCATCTCTGAGGGAGCATTCTTGACTATGTGTTGAGATGAATTCTTAGGAGTTTGAACAATTCGCCTCTGAAAACATGGGTGGTTTTTTTTATCATCCTTAAATAATCCTTATTGAAGGAACTTTTGAACGGGATGGGCTACTCGACCTGAAGCAAATTCTAACTGGACCGTACCTGCAAGCTCATGCGCTGTTTGTCTTGGTATTAGATTACCATGTCGCGCACATATGGTCGTAATTCATGTGCCTGATGTACCCTTACGAGAGGAGTAGTCATGATGGGTGTACTTGGCTTCGTATATTTTACCCCAGTGTCACTTTGATGGTATGAACTGCTCTCTCACACAGTAATAATAATAATAATAATAATAATAATAATAATAATAATAATAATAACAACAACAAAACAATAATAATAACAACAACAACAACAGCAATAATAATAACAACAAGAGCAACATCAGAACCAACAATAATAAATAATCAAATAGATAAAGTGGACAAGGTATTGTGGACTGTTTTTAATCATTCTTAGTTACCATACGTAAATGTTTCACTCTAATCATCACAGCAGGACTGAAATTATTTTAACTGTGAGGCAAGACATCTGCAACCAATGTCGACTCCATTTTGATAAATATTCTTTCACGTTAGCTAGTGAATAAAATATAATTGACCGATGAAGATTGCAGCAAAAGTTCTCATAAGTGCAGTCAAATTATTCCCTAGTTCATAAAAAGGAAAGTATCATTGCAATTACTTATTGAGCTGACTTTTTGATTGATGTCTGTATGATAAATTAATAAAGAATTAATCACTGGAGTTCGTTGATATAATTGGCAAATGACTGGCTCTAGATATGGTATCGTACTATGCTTTTTTTTATAATTATCAATGATGAAAACTGCCAGATAAACACAGCTTATAAATTCGAATGTAGATAATAACAATGAAGTGGCTATGCATATGGTATTGAAGAATTGTATCTGATAAGGTTGCTATGATGGAGACATAATGGATTTAGTACTGAAATATTATATATACTTTTTTTTTATTCTGGCTGTATGCTGAGGAAAGTGCATGGGTCTTAATCATTCAATTTCTCTATATAAACATTTTACAGGATAAACGTAGAATTTCCAACTTTATCCATTTCGCACGCCGGGCGAAATGCTTAGCGGTATTTCGTCTACCACTACGTTCTGAGTTCAAATTCCGCCGAAGTCGACTTTGTCATTCATCCTTTCAGGGTCGATAAATTAAATACCAGCTGCGTACTGCGGTCGATCTAATCGACTGGCTCCCTCTCCCAAAATGTTGTGCCTTGTGCCTAGAGAAGAAAAGGATATTTAGCTTGCAATTAAAGGTAAGATGTGCAGTATTTCTTCCAAGCAGAAATTACACTTATAGTTCTCAATAAGTAGATGGTGAAGATCTACTAATTATTGCCCTTTTAATATCATATTTGCATTCTTATCCGTTAAAGTTCAGATATACCCACTGAAGTATGTACAAATCCATTTTCCCTATTTTGAAAGATGACAGTTGGTTCCGCATCTCTACTTAAAATCCGTAGAACATGACTTTTTGCAATGATGTGGAATTCCATCAGCTTTTACTGTGCATTTATAAACTCTGTTCTTTTTTTCAAGCATTGTTTTGCAAGCCGACATAATTTTTTCACGCTGTTACAATGAAACTTATTATTACTAAACCTATGGTGGCTACTAGCAGAATTATTAGGTACCTCTTCACTATTATTAGATATTATCCTAAGAGTATTATTAGTTACGCTATTGCTTAAATTAGGTGTCGTATTATATCCTTCACTTCGGTGTGATTTTGGCCCAGTTATCCCAATTCCACTATCTTCTTTAAGCCCTCTATTATTTTCAGTATCGGGCACGTTTTATCCCGCTAGCATCATTTATAATATATTCTACTATATCCTTATATTTATTATTACCGCCAATCATATGTTTACAGTTAGTATTTGTCCTATTAACCAAAGTTACTTGGTTCCGATTAGTAAATTCTTTAATCTTCCTAACACTTTGTACTGGGTTAGGGTTCTAACTGTGGAAAAGGCGAACCTAATCTTGTGCCAATTGAAATTGCTTGATGAGATGGTAGAAAGTTCTTATCTAGTGCAGCTAAAAGAAAAGAAAAAAATTGCAGGCATGATTGTGGCAATGTGGATTCTCAAGACTGCATTGTGCTATAACATATTTCTAGATCTAGAATTTTTTTTAGAGAGTGATCACTGTTTTGTTTTGTTTTCTTTTTAATAGCCCCCATATTTATACCTATGTTTCCTTCAAAGAGATATTGCTACGCTTATTGTGAGTTTTACTTAATATTATATCGTTATTCTCTCAGTGGTTATTTTCATTGCGATTTTTGGTGTGGGGAATAGAAATCACATCATCCTTTTCATGTTCTTTGTATTACATTTTATTTGTTTATTACCTATGTCGTATTGATTCATAGCATGAACTTTATACATATGTTCTTTGATATCTTTTTTTAAGGATATAAATTATTTTATCTTTATACCTAGTTTAAACTAGAGCATTATTTTAGTACCTTTCATAATTCTTGAATATCGCGTCACTAGCGACACTCTAAACACTTTATGCAGTAGAAACACGTGTCGGATTAAATTCTAATCTGAATTTATTGGAAATAAAAATGTTATAAATTTTAAAGATGTAGAATTTTCCATTCTTATGTGAGCGTGTGTGTATGTGTGTGTGTATATGTGTGTGTGTGTGTGTGTGCGTGTGTGTCCATCTACGTATAGTGCACAATCCGTCATGTACATACATACAAATGGCGTTTTCTTGTATTCGGTAGGAATATGGAAAATCACAAATAATTCAAATTTTACTTTAGATTTCGCTGGTTCTTACTGTCATTTGTGCTGATAGGTAATTATCTTCTCTTTCACTTCAAGAAACTAAATCCGGCAAGAAATAAACGCTTGATTTGGCTTTCCCTAGTGATACGTTGATAACTTACTATTTATCATATATTGTGTTATAAGGATTAAAGCGCCCGTATTTCTTATGAATATAATTTTCTTCTGCAGATTTTTCCTAATGACGTATATACAGACAATTTCTGTATAGAAAAAGTGTCGAAAAACATAAAGTGAAACGATGAATTATATTGTAAACCAGATAATTAGCCATCCTAAGAATGCTAACATTACTGATTCATAATTTTCTCTGAACATTCTGTTTTCTTTTGAGATGTTCTTTTATATCTAAGTAGATAATTCGCTTCAGGAATTATATGGACAAATGTCATAGCGAAACTATACTTGTGTTTTAATGAACATTTCTGCTCAGATGTTCATAGCAATCTTAATCATACGGATTAATTTATTAATTCTGAATTTCTGAAGCTTCTAATGCCTTTTAATGAAATATATATAGAAGCAGGTATATACATCCTCACTAACTTGTAAAGATATAATTATAAGATGAAAAAGAATGTAATCCTAACTAAATCACGATAGTAGCTGCTGACATAAAATATTTTTTTTGTTTGAATTCTTTATCATTTTATTCAACTTAGATGCCAATACTAGAAAATGTTGAAGTAATATTCTAGCAAGAAAACATGATAAGTCTTCAATGCAGTGTGATCTAGCTTCACTACTTCTACATACCTTGCGGCAATATACATATCCTGTGGCAAATTTCAGTAATAACAAACGAATGAATTTCATATTCAACGATCAAGCGATACTAAGCTAAAGTCACAGATCTTGTTTGAATAAAATTCAAATCGCATATGGCAGTGAATAGAATAGTATCGCAATTCTCAACATTCCTTCAAAGAACATATAATGAATGGAGACAGGTATGTAAATGGTATATATTTGTGTTCTATGCCTCGACACGAGCATAGGACCAAGCTCGCCTCTTTGAGCTGGGAAATGAAAGAATGCCTGCTGTGTGTCTCGTGTTGTGGGTATTCCCTCCTAAAAAAATGAGGAATAGGCCTGGATATATCTATATATCTATCTATTTATCTATCTATA
>NC_068983.1:139831991-139832929 GCF_001194135.2 Octopus bimaculoides | reverse complement strand
TATATATATATATATATGTGTGTGGTCACGCTTCTGCCATAACTTACCCAGTAGTATAAAACTCAGGATATTGATTATTGAAACTTTGTAGCAATATCTCTTCCTCTCTTTCTCGTTCTCTCTCTATAAATATATCCAGACATACCTGTGTGTACGTGTGAGTCCACGTGCGTGTTCATTTTTATGTGGGCGTGTCTTTCAAATGCGATCACGTATTTAAATGAAATAATATAGTGTCAATCAAAGCTCAGCTTAAACTTTGACAAGTGTCAAGAGGACAATAATGGCGAGTAAATCACGCGAATCTCTTAGAAAATATTTTAGTGAAAATTAATGAATAAAGTAGTTATGATTATGTTTTTCGTGTTTTAGCTTATTTAAGTAAAATCATTTGGTATATAGCTTTATTAGTTTTTTTTATTGTTTTTAAGCAATTTTCATACAATATTTGCATTTTCATAATGTAATACCCCACATGAAGTTTAGGCTAGAATATATGTGGTTATTTTGACACTTTATTCTTCAAATCACACTGTTGCAGCGACATCACGCTTTTCGACGATACTTATTTTAAAGCAATTCACCTTGCCACTTTTTCTTATCTACGTTGCATCACATATTTCCAAGTTCATAAAGGAATCTAGAACATGATTGTTTATGGTAGTATATACAGGATTTCGAAAAAAAAAAAAGAAAATAGTCAAGATAGAATTGAAGTGAGCATTCTCACGATTTATAAAAGAACAGCAAACGCTGTACGAATCAATTCATGTCTTTTTTTTAATATTATGTAAAAGGAACATTGATAATCTTATTGTCTTAGAGAATATCTATCCATATTAAAGTTTCTGTTATATCGTGATCAATATAATGTTAGGAACGAAATAATTGTTATTTGCATTTGTGTTTAGATGTACGTACATCTTCACACACACACA
>NC_068983.1:139830695-139831594 GCF_001194135.2 Octopus bimaculoides | reverse complement strand
AGTACCGTCTGTGACAATAACAGCACAATGACGCAATTCCGTCTGCCTGAAATTTGGAAATGACGTTTTGTACTGCTTGGCATTCGTACCGGAAGCTCCAATAAGAACATTTTCGAGTGTTCGTGTGTCAATCTGTGAAAAGGAAAAGATACATGGGTGTGCGCCCGCAGGTGTATGTCCGTATGCATATATGCATATACGTGTCTGTGCGCGTGTGTGTGTGTGTGCGTGTGTGTTTGTGCGCGTGTGTGTGTGCGTGTGTGTATGTGTGTGTATAAATACAGATTTATTCTAACTGGATCGTTCAGACCCCGCAATGGTTCAATGCCCTTAAATTTCTGAGGTCACTTACGTGATACTTGGGTTTCAATTAGACGTGTATTAAAGAAAACCACTTAATATGAATCTGACAACTCGAAATAGAACGAAAATGCCCTTTAAAATAAATAGAAAGTATACGTCTACATTTAGCATATTATATGACAAGCGAATTCCTTACATACAACAGTGAAAAAAGAAAATTCAAAACACTGTACGTCTTTGATAGTTATAGCAATTTGAATTTTCGGTATTTGACAATATTTCTAAGAACAGCAGAAATATTTTTGAGCAGAAAGTACGCTTTTATGCCTTTACCGCTGAAAACTTCATAAATACCTTAAAATCATAGAGATATATCGGCATATATATAGGCGCAGGAGTGGCTGTGTGGTAAGTAACTTGCTTACCGGGTTCAGTCCCACTGTGTGGCACCTTGGGCAAGTGTCTTCTACTATAGCCTCGGGCCGACCAAAGCCTTGTGAGTGGATTTGGTAGACGGAAACTGAAAGAAGCCCGTCATATGTATGTATATGTATATATATATGTGCGCGTGTTTGTGTGTCTGTGTTTGACCCCCC
>NC_068983.1:139828034-139830271 GCF_001194135.2 Octopus bimaculoides | reverse complement strand
ATATATATATATATACATAAATATATAAGGATATATATATATATACATATATATATGTACAAACATATAGTTATATGTATATAGGTGTGTATATATAAATGTATGCATATACATATATATATATTTATATGTACACATACCTATCTACTTATATGCATGCATATGGGTGTGGGTGGATGTGAACAAGCATAAATATATGGGTTCTTGTGTGTACCTATCCATCTCTTAACATACACATGCAAACACATCTTCAAGCACACGCACAAGCACATAGACAAATACACAAACACACACACATAAACACCGAACCACACCTACACACTTACAGATATGTTCTTTTCAACCTCTGTCAGTTTCATCCTTGGTGCTGCAGGTGTACAGAAGCACCGCCAATATAATTAGTACTGCTTCAGTATTACATAACATTCAGAGAAAATGAAATTTGCTACATAAACATGTACGTTACAAACGCCACACATACTAGCACTTACACTCACACACACAAATATTTGTTTTCTCTTGTGCATTTTTGTGAGTGTATGTGTGTAAGCGTGTTAGTGTCTCTAAGTGTGTACATGTGAGTGTGCGTATGTCTATGTGTGTGCGTGCGTATGTATGTATATGTCTGTGTAGATACCTGTATATATTTACACATTTAATTACGCGTGAATATGCGTTTTCTTTCGTCTCTCTTCATCTTGTGATATCTAATATGCAGTTCAACATCTGTTGTCACTTATTTTACCTTTCCTTCATTCAAAAGATCGGCAAACGTAATGACCAATAGAAATATTTTCACACATGAGGAAAGTAAATACCTAGTGCGATTTGATGGAATGAAACGCACGGTAGTACCACATTACAAGTTCGCTGTGGTACAGTGGTATATGAACCAAGTATACAATGCCATGCACTTATATTATATATAAATGTATGTTTGTGCATGTTTCTTTGTGTGCGTGTGTGTCTGTGTGAGTGCGTATAAGTATATACATACATACATATATTCCCGTACACACATACATATATATTCATGTACTCATATATATCCACAGATCTACACACATTTTGGCTGCAGAATTTCAAAACTTTCGCTTCATTATTGATGTCTACGATTCTCTACCAAGTCCGTGTAAACTTTCCTACCGCGGCAAGGTCGGAGCTTCTCTTCACAATTTCAAACTTGCATTTACTCCTCTATTAAGGAAGACTACTGAAATTTCCACAGCATAGACTAGCAATAAATAGATTATTGTGCTTAATATTGCGCTGTTCTACGAAGTGAAACGTGAAGAAGTGTGCAAAATAGGAGAAAAATCTTGGAGAACTGCCAAAATAAAGGTTAAAAATTATAATACCGGCCTACATAAGAGGAATGTAAGTATTTTCGGAATCTTCACTTTCCAGTCATCAACCAGTATTGCAGTAGGTTTTCCAAGTGTGAGAAAATAGAGAAGCCTTCAGTATACAAGTCTAATCTCACAGAAATGTATGTGATGGCTGTGTATTCACAGAGTTGTATTCAGAGAGTTTGCATTCACAAGCTGTAGCTGAAGATAGGCACGTTTGTATCTGAGCAAAACCTGCTGAATCACCTAGTTCCTTATACATAATCGAAAAATGAATAAAAACATTCCTTATATTTTGCAAATTAAAAAATTACGCTTAAACTAACAATCTGTCATTGTTAATTTTTATGTCACAATAAAGAGGTAATGTAATAGCTGATAAATCACAACAGGTGCTTTTAGGAACATGTAGGCATTTATATAAAAAGAAAGATAACATACAAAATACCACATTTAGCATAAAATATTTTTTCTAAACAACGTGGTTTACAACAGCAGTTTACAACAGCAGTTTACAACGGCATATATGCATAAGTAAATTGATTAAAGAATAAACACATGCTTAAAACACGTGAATATACGCAGCACATTACCCAAAATCAATTTTAATGTGAATAATATTTATGTTTTGAATATTGTAATTTACCCACAGGCATAATAATTTTCACTTTATATATTTAGGTTTCAACATTTATAATATGTATACAAGTTTCTCTAAGTTTTGCTTCACTCCGGGTTGAATTGAAACACCCGACATGAATCATTGAATATAACCCTGGCAGTTGCCAGAAAGCACACCACTTTTAAAGAGCAGGTGTATGTTTCACATATTTTATGAAGCTGAAATAGTTAAATTGCCATATATATATATATATATATATATATATA
>NC_068983.1:139821325-139827951 GCF_001194135.2 Octopus bimaculoides | reverse complement strand
TATCAAAAACGCAACACGGATTTTAAAGCTTATTTAAGTAAACCGAGCATTACATTAAATTCAAATTGCAGAGCAATATCCATACATAAAAATCTATCCTGCTAGCCTTGGCTATGTCAAGATAGATTTTTATGTATTCTTCTGCTCACTTAGATTTTAAATGTTGCCACAATAGTAATATGTTCATTCTGCTGTAATTTTCTATATTCTTGTGCAGTTGTCGATTCCTCTGCATTTTGTATCTAATGTAATGCTCACATTACTTAAATAAATGGAGTAGCATGAAACGTGCGTACTGCAATAACCTTTAAAATCCGTGTTGCTCTTTTGATTTTTGATCACCTTGTTTTTGGAATTGTTTGAGTAATACCATACTATATTCTGGTGTCTAATCGTAAGTACCACATTCAATTTTGAATCTAGATCTTTTATATTTATATATACCCCCTCTAATATGTGGCATTTGGTGAATGAAGGAGATGGATGCTGTTGCCCTCATATGTGTTTCATGCTGCGAGGTAGCCAATCTGGAACCCTTATCACCTAGTTTCTGTTTGAACACACGCCCTCTACACCATACACGACTCTCAAGCATTTTGAAAATGATATTGAAGACTTGTGGGTCCTTGAAACTGAAGATGTTGCATTATGTGGTCCTAAAAATGAAATGTATAACTGAAGAAGCTTGTAAGAACAAACTTCGTCAAATTCTTATATGTAGAAATGTAAATAGGGTTTGAGTAGGAGGAACCAATTCTCCATACTTTTAGCATTCGTTGGGTAACGATTGTAGCGACCAATACTCTCCTTGCCAACATCAACTTCAAGAACATTAGTACATTTCAGGGTCCCAATATCTATTTTTGTTTAATGGATGCAAGACGTTCCATCTGGTGATGCATTCTTCTTCATTTCATATATCTCATTAAACGGTTTGCCATAAATAGGAGTATCATTTGAGGCAAATGTTCTATTACCAAGTTATTTTTATACTTTGTATGAAAATCATACGAAGAATAAATATGGAACCAATATATTTACTTCCTTTAATGTATACTGAACGTTAGTTTATGAAGGCATTATGAGAAATTATTATGCTTATGGTAAATTTCTCAGTAAATATACATATCCCGATTGAGTTTATGTGGGAATGTGCTTTTTATAAATACGTATCACTTAATACGAAATTTGGAGCGGATAATGTTCTCTAAAAGCTATGCCGAACATGCAAAGAATGAAAGGTATCGAATTTTTATTTTAACGTGACACGTGTGCCCCCAACGCACACAGAACATACACTCACACTCATACACACACACTCACACATACACACATGCACACGAGCGCACGCAAACAAATGTAATATCAGTTGTGACAATAAAGTAAATGTTATGTTATACGCTGACGTGCAGAGAATCTGTTTTCAGCAAATATAATTTGTATTTGGACTCTGACAAATTATACGTATGCGTCATCCAAGTTACAACTTTAGCTGCAGTATCAATCCATTTCGACGTATTGCTCAGCACAAAAAAAAAAACAGCGTAAGTACTTGTCGTTAATTAGGTGTTTATATAATAACAGGTGATGTATCCCTTGATTGCATTCAATGCGCAACGGCTTGCCACATATCCAGTTTATAACATGGAAATTAAATGTTTGATTGCTAATATCACTATTGTATTTAACAGATACGTAATAGGTAATTAAAATAATTCGAGAAAAACATTCCCAGATGTATTACGAATTCTACAGATATATCTATTTCCATCTTCTCCATATTTTTAATTAAGTGTCAAAGGATGAAATCTTATTTTCAGGCTGAACGATTTATGAGTTATCACACCCTTTTTACAATTTCCTAATAATTTTCATGATCTTTAGATTAAAGGTTTCCTCCTAAGAAACAAGATCCAATTCTTGATAGCAAATGTAATTTCATTTCGATCACATGATATTCATATCAAAATAAATAGAAATAAAATGAGGCTCACCCGCATACATATGTGGATGTGTGCTTATATATTATATATATATACATCTATGCAAATGTATATTTGAATATTCTTTTTATATTTGTATAGCTGTATGTATTGTATAACTGTATTGTTAATATGGATGTATACCTTTATCTATGTATTCGTGTTTCTAATAGTGTGCCACACACTATTAGAAACATGAATACACGCAGATATATAGTGATACATAAACATAGTATATATATATAAATATATTTTAAATAAATTTGTGTAGACTTGAGTGTGTGTACTTGTATGCGTGCGTGCCCTAGTGTGTTTTTGTGTCCGTGTGTGTGTGTACGCGTGTGTATGTGTGCGATTATGTGTGTGTGTGTGTGCGTGTTGTGTAATCCATCTATTCTATACTGTATATTGAATTAGCTAACAGATTTTTTTCTCTTGCTTATCAGTCTGTTACAAGAATTTTACACAACATACAATTAATCCATGTAAATATATCGCAGCTATACGTCTTCTTACTTGACAATTGCAGCAAATATTTATTGCCATAAATTTATCAGATGTGAGCGCTGTATTATGTTAGTTTGTAAGAGGAGGCAAGCGAAGAAAGTGAGCAAACAAAACATATCATCACCGTTACTATGTGTGTGATTACGCTGTACTTAACTCTATGTGGACCACATGCATCACAATGGTAAACTAGTACAGCATATTTTTAAGGAAATCCTTGATACAAGCCCTTCATGCACTATACACAGTGATACAATACACAAAGCGTCTTCAGTAAGAACGCTTTTTTGCTGAAATATTATATATTTACGAGTAAAGATTTTATATAGTACTTCATTTGCAGATACTTGAAATTTATATGATATGGATAAGATACCATGAAAAAAATCCTCTGCTGAAACAAAATACTTCTAAACGGCATGTGACATATTCTTGAGAAATTGTTAAAAAGAATGAATTATGAAACTAAAATTGTTGCGTGATCTTACATTTATTTATCTAATTACAAATCCAGTCTAGTAAATATATTTTAAAACTGCATACAGAGTTAATTATTTGTTCATCTAAAAATTACTTTAAAAGTGCTGCTCATTTTAGACGTATTGCGTTGGAATTTTAGAATTATTGCATGGAAATTATATTGCAATGCTCTTCGTTGTTCACAACGCCTAAACATCGCCAAAGATTGGACCTTGACTTTGCTGTTTTTCATTATTATACTTCTGTTTCTTTGCCCCAATATTGCTTAGTTACATATAAGAAAATATATATACTCTATGGAGACATATTCTTTGTTCATTAGTGATCCAAACTGCAAATTATCGTCACTTCGATGCAAATGAAATGAAAATACAGCGTAAATCAAAGGAAATGTATTGCTATTTTGACACTTCTTTGTCATAGATAATGACTTGCTCTCTTTTGAAAATTAAGAAGCAGATTTCTGTATTTGTCAAGTAAGTCGCTGTGCTGTTTACAATTTTAGTGTCGTTAAATGACGAAAATTTGTTTTGGCAGTGATGAAGTGTACAAAATTGCTAAGCTTTTGCTACATAATGAAGGTCATTTTCGTGTCCATAATCATTATGACTCTAGTAAAAAGGATTATTATCATGAAGTCGATGAGCAGGAGTCTTTATAAGAATGGTATCATGCCAGAGAATACAACTAACAGTATTTTGTCCGTTTATACGTTCTGAGTTCCAGTTCCACGGATATCAACTTTATCTTTCCTTCTTTCCGGTCCGAGAAATTTAGTACCAATCAAGCACTGAGGTCGATGTAAATGACTAGACCCCTCCCACCCAATATTAAGCCTTCCGCCTATAGTAGAAGAAGTGCAAACTCACATATTTAGTATCTTACTATTTTTATCGCTCAGTATATAAAATTTAAATAGAAAATGTATAGCCGAATATGATTTTTAGAGTAGCTAAAGACAAAGGTGTAATGATACCTGTATGAGTCAAATATTTTTCTCCTCATGCTAATGCTATATTGATTAATATAATTTTTGACATACGGACATTTTTACTTGGGATTGCATTAATTACCTCACTGATAATAACCTCTACACATCCAATTATTTGCAGTGTGGATCAATGGACAGATGGGATTAAATTATTGTTCAGGATATGATAACAAATGCTGAGCAGCTGCTCTTATTCAATAAGTGAAGCTAATGAGTATAAAATAACATACAATAAATAACAAATATGTGTATATATATATATATATATATATGTGTATATATTATATAAATATATATATATATATATATAAGATAGTGAAAGAGAGATGGATGGATGGATAATTAGATAGCCAGACAGATAGATGGACGGGAGGATTGATCAATAGATAAATAGACAAAAATATAGACAGACAGACAGACATACAGACAAACAAACAAACAGATGGACGGACAGACGGACGGATGGATGGATGGATGGATATGTATATATGTATGTGTTTGCCCGTTTGCACAGACTGAGTCTGTGTAAATTGCGCTGTAGAAGCTATATGCGGACCAACGCCGAAGACAGTAATATATCAGTTCCACTGCTAATGTAAACAATCAGTTCTACCTACTCTAATATTGTAAGCCTTGATTTGAATGGCAATAAAAGACAAAATGTCATGAAAGAGGTCAATACCATAATGTGGTGGTCATCTCACGGTATGTTGAGTTTGGGAAATGTTATATATTTACGAGTGAAATCATTTAGCAAGACTTCACTTACATCGCTATTTAAAAATCATATAATATGAAAAGAACATGAAGAAAATAAGCGATTGCTAAAATAAATTACTTGTCAAAATCGTTGGCATGTGTCATCCATTCTTATTAAAATCAATTAAAATCTTCACAGAAAAGCTAATGCTTTGCGTGACCTTACTCTTAGTTATTTAACTGGACATTTAATCTAGATGATATTTCCTGAAACGTCTTCCAAATTGAAATATTTGTTGTAGCCGTTATTTTATTTTTCATTCACGATTTTATTGATGTTTAGTTTCAGCTATATGTTCACTGTTATGCTTTTCGTTTCCTCTTCTCTTTCTATCTTACTTTTATTTGAATGTAGTTTTGCATTATTACTGGAATGGCACTTCTTTAATTGTGTGATTTTAAACATCTCTTTGAAAAACATCAGAACGTAGAAATCTATCTGACGTTGGAATTCCCATGGAATTTGTAATGAATTTAAAACTTACAGGAACTGAACTGCAAAACAGTAGTTTTCCTGTCGGTTTTAGCGTTATTTAATTATGTCTTTTTTCTTTTTTACTGTCATGTGCGCTTTTTTCCCAGATTCGCTGATACATTGTTTCAGAATATATAGTTTTTGGAGCTGATTAAGTCTCAGACTATGGACTAGTGAAGCTAGACAGTATATATGACGAGGTGATTTAATTATGGCTCATTTACTTCACCTAAAGGGTAGTTGGTAATATATTTAGTACAGGTAGCTGGTAATATATTTGGTAATATATTTCGCATTGCGCATAAGCAGTACAAAAACTTTCGGTGTATGTTACACAAAACTACAATCTAACTAATCGATCTCAAGGCTTATATTGGTTTCTATGTTGCATCTTAAGGCGATGTAAATATATAATATTCATAACTGAAACTAAATTTTTAAGGAATTTAGCTCGACATTTCATTTGACTGCAATAAGGCTGCACTTTAGTAGAAATCTTAGATTACTGCTGCTCTCTGCGCTCTTATTTCCAACTTCATGAGTTTGATACTCACCTGTCATCGTTTCTGGGTCGATAAATAAAGTATTGTTCCTGTATACGGTTCCACTCTTCTTTATTTCATATCATGTCTTTTTTTAACTGTTTGCCTTTCTCTCTGGATAAAAATTATTCACGACGAACCTTAGAGATGGATTGGTTCTGCCATGTCTAAAGCATGCCCATGTTCTACGTCGGCAATGCTAGGATTCCATTTGGGAGATAAGAAAGCAACGCGAAAAGACGCCATTGGTCGGAGGTTGCCGGTACTTATCGTTATGATGTGGATAAGATATTAAGGGTTGACGAAAAACTAAACTATATATCTCGAACCAGAGAATTAACATTTTAATAAATCTCTTCTCGAGCAATATCGCTACTACCCCGCACACGCGCACACCCAGACACATTCACACGCACACAAACAAACACACACACACACAAACACACACACACATAAACACACACACACATGTGTGTGTGCGCGCTTGTGTGTATATGTATGTATATCTATGTATACACACATATATATATTAATAGTTAACGCCAAGCCAACATGGCAGTCCAGAAAAAAAGAGTAGGACGATGCTGCCGTTGATTAGCTCCAAGAGGCCATCGCCACTAGCTAGCTATGTGACACATGAACTGGTGTCCATTATAACCTTCGAACAGGGGAGGTCAGCCGCTTCCCCTAGCTGGTCTGGCATCTACAGTCTAGTTTCGGGGTGTTGCCACTTATCAATGTAGGGCAGCCGAACCTAGCAGGCGTCGGTACTGACCGTCTCTACGAAGGATTATTTACCTAAATGCATTGGAATACGTCAACTGCTTTTCAAAAATAGAAATATTAATATTTCTAAGTCTCTCTAAAAGAGACTATGGCAGCGGTATTCC
>NC_068983.1:139820377-139821019 GCF_001194135.2 Octopus bimaculoides | reverse complement strand
GCACACACACACACATACACACACACACACGCACACACACACACACACGCACACATATATATATATATATAGATATACTACTTAAAACATGCTGAAAGTATAAAACGATTGGACTGATAAGCAAGAAGATAATTTCAAACAGTGAATACCTTCTAATGCTTATCGAAAATGTGATGACACTGCACTCAAGCATTTCGTCAGCTACAGTAATTGCTTATCTTCCTTGCGCGTCTGTACTTACTGTACTTACGGTTTTCTAATACGTTTGTTATCCCTCCTTCCCCTCACACGATGTGAGTACACTGCTGAAAGTCCTTATACAAATCATGTCTCCGCAGGTCCGCTTCTGTATCCTCCACCTCTGCCAATTTTACTGTTTTTCATATATATATATATAAAAGTTCACGCGCACACACGTACACACATAAATACATTCAGGCACACAGACACAGGCACACACACACACACACACACACACAAACACACATATATATATATATATATATACACAAATAATAAATGAGTGTATGCATATATACGTACAAGTATGTGCATACCGACATCCACCTGTATGCATAGGTGCATATCTGGGTACAGGACATTGCAAACAAAACGTAGACAAGAAAATAATGATAATCAGAG
>NC_068983.1:139818133-139820278 GCF_001194135.2 Octopus bimaculoides | reverse complement strand
TGCCATGGAGGAATGTAGTGGCGGACAAAAAACAAGACAGGAAAACAAACGGAAAAGGCTATACGGCCAGACGGGAAAAGTTATGTGTGTATGAACGCTGTGAGGCACGAACTTGAAAGTGGGGACGAAGTAAGTTCGCGTGTTTGTTCGGCGATAGCCAAGGAAGAAAAGGATTAGTGACCGGAAGCATGTGACCATGCCGGTGTAAGGGAGAGAGAGAGAGAGAGAAAGAGAGTGGTAGAGGGAGAAACAAAAGGAGGAAGTAGAAGAATAGGTGAGCAACGAGAAGAAAGAGGAAGAGAGGAAGTACGAAGGGGGAAAAAGAGATACGTAGTAGTAACAGAGGAAGAACGAGAGGGGGAAAAAGTGATAGAGAAAGAGATAGAGTAGCGTCAGAAAATATAAATTTGAGATAACTACTTACAAAATTGTTGACGCTGGCGTTCGGTCATGTAAAATCAAATAATAAATGAGTGTATGCATATATACGTACAGGTATGTGCATACCGACATCCACCTGTATGTATAGGTGCATATTTGGGTACAGGACATTGCAAACAAAACGTAGACAAGAAAATAATGATAATCAGAGTACAGAAAACACATAAGCCACATACAGAACATTTTCCTTCATCAGCTACCCCCGTTTTAACACCGCGTTTTGAAGAGCTGGGTAGGACGCATCGTTAAAAACGGCTCTTCCCATGGACCGCAAATTAAATTTGTATACATAAATTAAACCTGTGCCATGGAGGAATGTAGTGGCGGACAAAATACAAGACAGGAAAACAAAAGGAAAAGGCTATACGGCCAGACGGGAAAAATTATGTGTGTATGAACGCTGTGAGGCATGAACTTGAAAGTGGGGACGAAGTAAGTTCGCGTGTTTGCTCGGCGATATCCGCATTTATTTCTTCTTTCTCACTTGCTAACCAATTTAACATCGTTATTTTCTTCTCTTCCAGTGTGTCTCATTGTCATCTAGGTTTTTAAACAAAAATAAAAATGAAACTTAACATACATCTATATCAAATCTATTTATTCATCTCTTCATCGTTATGGAATATAAATAAACACACACATACACACACGCTCATACTATCTCATACACTCCTCCTCTCTCACACATCCACGCACACTATTATACATTTAATTTCCACCTCAGTGTTTTCTCCCGCTTCTCTTTCCTTCTCTCAGTTTCACCTGTTTGTTCCTTGCCATTTGTAATCCACTTTTTTTTTAATCTAAATTATTATTGCCATCGTTTATATGTGGTATGATCACACAATATTTTCATGATTTTATTTTTTACTAAATTTCGCTATGTGATTTACGTACTTACATCCGACCCTTTCAATTAACATACAGACTTTTCAGGTAATAACTTTTAAACGTTACAATCTGAAGACGTGTATTTCATTGCATATGTGTGTTGTGAGAGTTGTAATACAACTCTAAGCGTTGGGAATAGCTGAAACGAGAAGTGTAGAGATGTGCGTGGCTAGAACATGGCCTAATCATTATCAGTCCAAAATGACTATAATCTGTCATTGATTTCTCATTAACTACATCATACGCACACATTCATATATCCTCGCAAACACACCCAACCATATTCATATGTATTTGTAAATAGCACGCACACACACACACACACACACACACACACACATACAAAGATATATGTTATATATAAATGTTATAAATATATACGTATATACATGTATGTGTGTGTGTTGTGTGTGTGCGAGTGTGTGGGCGCGTGTGTAAAATAGCAAGTTTTAAAACTTCAACAAGGGATCAGTGTAGTAACGATAATAAAACGTAAAGTCAGTTGCCACGTCAAAGTGGCTGTTCCATGTTCCTACTAGTTTAACCCCAGGCAGATCCTCCGCCAGCTGGTTATCGGTGCGACGCTGCACTATTTATATACAATATATATTACTAGCAGGGGGAGGGAACCACTACCATCCTCTAATAGACAACAGGATCGCGAAACTGATTTAGTTTCGAGGTATTTGGCTCATCCTCATTTATGAGCGCATGGCGGACAGGGCGGACAATCTACCTGGGGTTAAACTAGTTGTAACATGGAACATCAACTTTGATGTGGTGACAGACATTACGATATATATATATACATAT
>NC_068983.1:139815609-139817970 GCF_001194135.2 Octopus bimaculoides | reverse complement strand
TATATATATATATATATATATATATGGTCTTTGTCATAAATTTTCTTTCATCATTGCTTATAATATAGTGTTGGCTCTTTTCGGTTTAATTTGGGATTTAGTTTTCTTATAAAGTATATTTTTGCTGTTCGTAATTGTATATTTTCATCGTTTATTTTGTAAAATCGGAATATTCTAAATGTTCTATTTGAACAGATATCTAGATGTTCACTGCATGGGACATTCCTAAGAGATGAATCCAAAATATATTGTTTGTTTACACTTACACAGCTGGTCAGTTTCCTTCCTCTCTCCTCAATGTAGTATCCATTGGACTGTGGGAATGTGATGCACTAGAGAAGATTTTTTCATTTGCAATTTATTTTTGCGTTTACTTTTAATTCCTTATTCATCTTTTTAAATGTAAATATAAATTTATATAAGATATATACGTATGTATATACGACGTCTGGTCAATAAGTATCTGGACTGTTGCCATAGTAACGAAGCTAAAGATTGACCCTGTATTTTGCTGTGCATACGCTGTAACTTTTACGTCCTAGCTCACTTCCAACAATGCTTTGAAGGAACGTGTGTTGTGCTTGATCGTTGCATTGACTATGATAGAGAAAGTTGAGCAGAGAATCTACATCAAATTTTGCCAAATGTTTGCCGTTACCTGCTCAAAGGCCTAAGCGAGCTTTTCAAAAAGATTTAATCGTTCACGATGCAATCAAGGCGATCTCGTGCAACTGAAACCTGAGTATCACTTTGGTTAGCTGAAAGCAGTTTTGGTACAAACTTAGAAGACATGTGTCTCATACCCAAATCGTTAATGATAATGGACTTTACTGGAAGTAATCTGCCAATCCTCTGATAACTCATGGATAATTATTCGATGATTCTCCTTAGAGCTGCACGCACGTCTGCGATGGCTTTCTCAGTGCTGCTGGTTGCTGGTCTCCCAAAACGTTCATCGACATCGACATTTTTTCTGCAATCTTGAAAACGTCTGAATCACTCATACACTTGTGTGTGGCTCATACACTCCTCTCCATACAGCTTCTGCGATTTTGCGTACACCTCTGAGCAGGTATCACCAAGACAACATTCTCTTTCACATGCTACACACCTTCCTTCCAAGCAGTGCTGTAAGCTAGAACGTTAAAACTTAGTGCACATGCACAGCAGAGATTAATGTCAATCTGTGCAAAGCGGCTTTACTTTGCGTGCTTTAGCTTCGTTACTATGCCAACAGTCCGGACTTTATTGATGAGAACTCCTATAAGCAGACACATGTGGAGGTGGCACAGAAAAAAAGAAAACGAGAAAAATATAAATAATATACATGATATATCGGTCGACACAGCGTATTATGAGTTGGCAGAAAAGAAGTACTTACACTATCAGATACAGTGAGCACTCATCTTATTTTAAGGGCCGTTTTAATGACGAGTGGAGTGAAACACAGTCTCGAAAATGCAGTCTTAACAATTAATCAAAATAGACGTTTGCAAATATGGAACTCTTATACTGAGGCTTATATTCTTCTAAGGCGAATACATTCGACTTCTTGCATCGCCAGAATAGTGCATCATAGGGAATACATAATTTTTGACGATGCTACTGTATTACTTTGACTTTGTTTCTCAGTATGATAATGTACGCATCTAAGGAGAATCTTTTCAATCCTCGACTATTTACAGAGTGACAAACTTTTCGTGCCAGTGTACAAATGAAAATTTATATTTATCACTGGTCTCAATCATCAGACTGTAATCGTATTAGTGCACCGCTCATATACATAAACACATACATACATACATGCATGCATGCATACATACATACATACATACATACATACATACATACATTCATACAAAAATAACCTATTGTTGATGTTGAAATTCCAATGCAGGAGACTTGGATCTGAGTTATATTGGCAAGAAATCTTGAAATAAACTAAATAATGACATACATTCATGCAAACGTGCAGGGGTGACTGTGTGGTAAGTAGCTTGCCTACCGACCACATGGCGCGGGATACCTTGGGCAAGTATCTTCTACTATAGCATCGGGCCGACTAAAAACTTGTGAGAGGGTTTGGTAAACGGAAACTGAAAGAAATCCGTCGTATATATGTGTGTGTCTGGGTGTGTGTTTGTATGTATGACTGTGTTTGTCCTCCCCATCGCTTGACAACAGGTATTGCTGTGTTTACGTCTCTCTCTCTCTCTCTCTCTCTCTCTCTCTCTCTCTCTCTCTCTCTCTTTCTCTCTCTCTCACTCGGTCTCTCTCTCTTTCTATATCCTTCTCTCCACTCTTTCTTTCTCTTTGTCAATATTCATCTATGTATCTATTTGTCGATATATATATATATAT
>NC_068983.1:139813531-139815174 GCF_001194135.2 Octopus bimaculoides | reverse complement strand
ATATATATATATATATATACACTATATATACACATATATACAAGATATACGCGCATAGACACGCGTATATACTTCCATGTATACGGATGTGTATTTGTGCGTGAATTTGGATGCCAATGTCAATTTGTAATTATGATTCTCTGTAGACAGTAGGTGTATTTGTCACTAGAGAATTCTGAATATTCTCTGAACACATCTGCCTATTCACAGCTATTTCCTTTGATTTCTGAAATGTGCAAATCGTTCGCCTCAGTGTTCCTGTTAAATCGACCAATTACATTTTTATTTCATTTCAAACATTTGCAGTCTTTAAGAATATATTTGTAGTATTGATTTAATTCCGATATCAGAATAACATAATGAAAAATAAATATTATATAAAGCAAACCTCAGATACTTAAAGTACTATTTAAAACACCTTTATAATATTTTGAAATAAGAAATTGACTGCGTATTCTGTGTTTCTCAATATACATACTTAGAAACACATACAACAAGCACACAGATGAGCAGAAACACACGTGGAAGAACATACAGGCATGTATATATTTCTATACATACATGCACCTGAACATTAACACCCATACAGATATAAGTACATAGTCTTATGTACGCACGTACCTATTTATGAGTGTGTGCGTAAGTTGGTGTGTTCATGTAAGTATTATATCCACACATATCTGTATCATTATATACGCATATATATATATATATATATATATTTATTTATATAGATAGATAGATGCTTCGGTCATGACTGACCATGGGATTGCCCCTATATATATATATATATATATATATATATATATATCATTATTATTATTATTATTATTATTAATATAAAGATAGCATGATTTATCGACCCAACATTCCATAAGTAAATACCCAGAGCAATCTTTATAGAAATCACTTAATAAGTAAATAAGTGCAGGAATGAATATTAACTAATTCTATGTAATCTTCTCTTTTTAATGTTGATAATTGGTATATATACACATGTTATCCATTCTGGTTATAATATCATTTTTAGTAATGTTAAATTTTATCTTTATACTACATAACAATATTATGTAAACACAATCATCCACATTAACGCATGATAATTCCCTCTGTATTAACATCATATGTTTTATTAGCATCTTTTCCCTTTAACTGGTAACGAACATCTTAATTTGCGGGTCATCCCCTACCCAACGTCCTTTATAGACAGTTACTTAAACGAATCCTAAAATCCTGAGAAGATTTATGACCATACCCAACTATTAACTGTCAACTCACTACTACCCTCCATTCTAAACAGACACTGTTATCCAGCCTTAGATTTCTTAGTTGATGAAAAAGACTAATAAATTAAAAATGAAACACAATCTGTTACAAGCTATGACCGTAACAAACTTCATACAGTTCTTAGTAGCAACATGGACTGTTTATATATATATATATATAACTATATTTCTAACACGACTCTCTTGTTTTTATCTCCCCTTCTCATTCTTCTCTCTACTGTTCTTCGCCTCTACCTGTCACTACTTCTCTCTCTCTCTCCCCATTTCTTGTTATTCGTCCTGCGCCTCTCACCGTTCCTACTACTATCTCTCTCTCTCTCTTTCTATCTCTCTCTCTCTCTCTCTCTCTCTCTCTCT
>NC_068983.1:139812067-139812875 GCF_001194135.2 Octopus bimaculoides | reverse complement strand
TATATATATCAGGCTATCACGGTTGCGAGCATGATGTTGTTATACTTGACTCGTCACAATCCGTTCGCATCGCTACACCTACTGATGGATGCCCCTCGACCATGTAGGTGAGCAGGGCGACATTCTCCTGATCGGAAGGTTTTTCTTTCGCTGAACTACTCATTTGTTGGTAAGTTGACTGGAGCAATGTGAAGTATTTTGTTCAAGGACACAATGAACCGTCACATATGTATAAATGCACGAGTTAGTGATGCTGACCAGGAAGACCAATGGAAATATCACACCACTCAGATTTGATATAAAACACGATACGTTTAAGATGATAGCACGTCCACTTTCTTTAAACAGCGAAACCTCTGGCATTTTCATACACATAGAAAGTGACTTAATATATACCTACATTAAACATGTATGTCCTAGACACTGACTGACTGGGGATGTTTATGCGGAAATTCCGTTGTATGCGGAAATTTCGTCTGCCAAACGTATGCAAAATTTTGTGCGTTCCCTCCTATCACAGGCGGGGAACTGAAACGTAACGTGAAGTCCACCTGCTTCTTGTTCCTCACACTGAGAGCCCGAGAAAATAAAGAAATAAATTAAATAAATAGACACATACACCAAACACTTATGCTTTAACATGTGAGTATCATCGTAATGTGTGTATTATTATACACATCTATGTACGGGAATATATATATATATATAATATATATATATATGTGTGTGTGTGTGTGTGTGTTTGTATGTATATATATACATATATATATATATATATATATTGATATATATGTGTGTGTATATATAC
>NC_068983.1:139807621-139811464 GCF_001194135.2 Octopus bimaculoides | reverse complement strand
AAGTGGGGACGAAGTAAGTTCTCGTGTTTGCTCGGCGATAGCCAAGGAAGAAAAGGATTATTGACCGGAAGCATGTGACCATGCCGGTGTAAGGGGAAGAGAGAGAGTGGTAGAGGGAGAAACAAAGGGAGGACGTAGAAGAATAGGTGAGCAACGAGAGGAAGTACGAGGGGGGGAAGAGATACGTAGTAGTAACAGAGGAAGAACGAGAGGGGTAAAGAGAGATACGTAGTAGTAAACAGAGGAAGAACGAGAGGGGGAAAAATGATAGAGGAAGAGAAAGGGAAAGAGAAAGAGAAAGAGATAGAGTAACGTCGGAAAATATAAAGTTGCGATAACTACTCACAAAATTGTTGACGCTGCGTTCGATCGCACATACATATATGTATATATGCACATATATTGACGGTTGGTTCGAATGTAATTTTGTATTAATTTAATTCACATAGTTAATCTTCTAATCATTTGTGTTTTGAATAAACTGTGTATCACATAGAGATACCATGAATTAATACTCCATAGCAAGCTCTGTGTGATGTTTTTTTCTACGCCTCCAAATTGTAAATGGAGATTGCAGAACAATGTGGATGAAAATATTTGAGAACAACTTGATGATGTTTAGAATTTACCTAAAAATAGACATTACTACTGGATAATCAAATTATAGCAAATCCGAAACAAATATTAACCCACACAAAATGAACGCGTGAAATAAATTGTGAATGGAGATTGTGGAAAAAACTGAATGAAAATATTTGAGAACTACTTGATCATGTTTAGAATTTACCTAAAAATAGGCATTACTACTGGATAATTGAAACATAGCAAATCCGAAACAAACATCAACCAACACATTAATGAACACGTGAACGGGGGCATTCATTTGATTTTTGCTTCAGCAATTTAAATCAGGCAGTATGTTGTTACTCAGAACAAAACCTGGCAACCACTTACTAGTGGTACGTTTTCAGGTCGATGATGGGTCCGAAAGTGCTTGAAAATTTCAGAATTCCTATGTGTGTGTGTAAGTATAAATATAATTTACAGCTTTCGGGTTTTGTTTACAATTATATATATATATATATATATATATATATATATATATATAGAGAGAGAGAGAGAGAGAGAAAGAGAGAGATTGAGATGAATATGGTACTTAAGTTAAGGCAACAGAATTTAGTACGGTATTATCTAGACAATTTAAAATTAAAGTGATTAAAATGAAAATACGCAACAAGGATATTCATAGCTAATGCAGTACAATCGTTTCATGCGACTCCATTTAATTGAACAATGTAATCATGTAATCATTACATCAATTTAATATGCAGAGCAATCTTAAGCTGCACAAAGACATATAATTTAATTAAATTAGAACAGATGGATACCTTAGCATAATATTATCTGAAATCTCCCAGAGTTTAGGGAGACAGAGAACATCTTGTAAAAAAACAGGTGTGTGTTGCAGTCCCACGCGTACTGGAAACCCTATTTGTTTCTGTCGAGGTCTTGTGTGTCCCGTTGCTGGATTATTTTCTTTAGTCATTGCACGATGATCTATAATACGTTTTAAGCTTATAAAATGCTATTATTGTTATTTACTGAATTGTAAATATTGTCGCTGCTTAACAAGCACATGAAACTTCATATATATATATATATATATATATATATATATATATGTATGCATGTATGTATGTATGTATGTATGTATGTATGTACCAACGCACAAAGGGATTACTAAGGGATTAGTAATTCAGGTGAAATACTTCTTAAGCTTTTGGTAGATACAAATACACCACGCAAACAAGCAAGTCCTGTGATTGTTATTGTACTGCATGCAATCTGAGATCAAAGTCCTAAATCCTTTGTTCTGTTACCAAGTTATGATGGTATGTTTTTACTGAGTGATACAGAATATGGACCGAAATTATTGGTTATACACATATATTTATTTTTCATTATTCAGTCATTTTCCTGCACCTTGCTGGAGCGCCGCCTCAAAGGGTTTTAGACAAAACTGATGTAGTTTCCCAAATTGTACATTTTGTTTTTAATTTTAGAGCGTTTGCGCGGTAATGATGTTTCACATGCAACCTGGATTGCACTGAGAATATTTTGAAAAGCAGTATTGACGTCCCCGGTATCGTAAAATTCAAACCAGTTTGGGCGCCCTAACTGTAAGAGTTCCATTCTGCTTTGTTCCATTCAAAGGGAGTGACATAGAGGCGGCGGCGCTTCTTTTTTCTGCCTGTAAGAGACTTATTGGCAATGATCATAGCATGAGCGGAGTCGCCTAGATAACAGTTTCAGGAGTGGTGGTAAAGCTCAAGTCCAAAGTGGTGTTAAATCTTGTGGGGGAGGTAAGTACTTGGCACTAGTCCCGCACTACATCAAGAAAATTGCCTGCGCTTCGCGGACAATAAAATGTTACGCTATTAATGAGGATGAAGTCGCCAGCAATGAAAAAAATTAGTGGCTGTTTTTGTAGATACGGTCCTGACTCTTTCAGACATCTGTTTGTCTTGCTGGTAATTTGGTGGGTGATAGACAACTCCAAGTATCAGTGATGACATGCTTATGCGTAATTCGCAAAAGAATGCCTCGTGTTGTGATTCGTTCAGATCATTACAAGGAATAGCTGAAACGTTTGATCGAATGTAAATCATCACACCGCCTCCTCGACGATTTGCGAATCAAGTTGTAACCAACTATGCTAAGAACACCATCAAAGAGTAGAGAATGTGCCTATCTGTCTGTGACTGTCATGCAACTAGGTGTCTTTTTTTTATATAGCAGTGAAAAAGATGCCACTTGTTGCACAAACTTCGGGCAATTACGGGTAAGAGTTTGAACCATGATTTAATCCTATTATGTCGGTATACAGCAGATGAAATATTTGTTTTGTTGTTCAGTAGCAGCATTGAGGATAGTATATTTTCTCGAGGCTATACGAGTGGAGCGATGTTCTAGTTGGTGGTGCTGGGTGGGTGTTACTAGAGTTAGGGATATACGACGCTGGATCTCCAGGCTTAGGTCGACCTTCATATTTTCCTGGTAATTTAATGAAAAAGAATGTCCAACTTGACTTATGTTATGCGGTGTTGCTATTTTTCTGGAATCCTTCCTTTTTTGGTTGGTGTTAGTGTTAGAAGGTGGATTATAGTTGTCTCATATTTTGTCGTTGCACTTCTCTGTTGCAGTTTATCTTTCATTCGTTTTGCGCCTTTCAGATAGTGGAAGATACTTTCCAGGAAGACACATTCCTTAACACCAGAAAATTCTGGCATACATTAGGATGGAAGAAGGCACCCCTGTTACCTATTGTACATGCATATTTAGGGTCAGAGCCATGGACGCTGTATTTGGGACAGTATTTAGGGTGAAGTTAAGGGCACCCTTTTTCCAGATATGTCTGATAAAGAAACTTCCGAAACTATTTTGAAACATAAAGTAACATAACAAGATTAATCGAGCTAGATATTGTTTTCATCACTCTATATATATTTTCTGGTAGCAACATATTAAATTAAATCCAGTATATTTGTACTCATATAGGTTTGTATTTATATATATCTATCAATGTATCTACCTATCTATTATCCATCTATCTATCTATCTATCTATCTATCTATCTATCTATCTATCTATCTATCTATCTATCTATCTACCTACCTACCTACCTACCTATCTATATATATAGTCTAGAGACAAAGACTTTCCTCTCTGAGCAATCTCGCATCAACTTCTTCAAGTATCACCTGAAGAGGAAGGTGAGAGTAGAAAGGGAAGTCTTGTCTAGTGAATGCTTAAAAAAAAGATGGATGAATGTAGCAAGGATGG
>NC_068983.1:139802042-139804837 GCF_001194135.2 Octopus bimaculoides | reverse complement strand
ATAGATAGATAGATAGATAGATAGATAGATAGATAGAGAGAGAGAGGGAGAGAGAGAGAGAAAGAGAGAGAGAGAGAGAGAGAGAGAAACTCGTACTCAGACAGACACACAAACGTAAGTTTTCACTTAAGTAGGAGTATAAAAATATAAATCTTACTTCTCCTCTGCCAATTCAAATCATCTTTGTAATTTTACAAAGAAGTCATAAAAATACAAATACAGTATTTCTGCAGATTAACGAGGTTAGTTGAAGCCTTTATAACACAGGTCTCAGGATAACTATATCTTATTACAACAAATGTGTAATCCGTCATTGAATATAAGCGTTGTTACTAAGATAATTAGTATATGGTTACTTAATGCCTTTATACTAGTACAATAAATGGATGATCACGAATTCGACGCGGGGTGATGAAACCAAAGTGGACAGGTTAGTATTGTAGTAGCATTTTGGTACGCCATTTCTCTAACAATTGTACCATTGCAGATAAATGAATGCTGGTATATTTGTAATTATGAAGGTAGAATTGCGTTGGAATCAGTTTAATGGTGCTAATATATATTTTAGGGTATTTCACCTGACATAAGCTTCTGCATTGCAATTGTACTATCGAAATAATGAAATTTATTATTACGGGGTCTACAAACTGAAGTGCAAGTAAGATGCAGAGTTTCAAGTAACCCAACATATATATCCTCTCAAAGATGAATGCGGTTTCTTTATAATATCTCCTATCAATATTACAACAGCAACGGAATCGAAAGCAATACTACGTGTCATATCATGAAACTTATTTCTTGCTGATCAGTGGATAACTTGAGAAAAGGTAACTCTAAACAACATTTATAGATATATTGTTTCTAACATTAGTTGTCAGATTTGAGGTGGGCAGTATAAGACTCATGATTCTGACGGGGATATGTATATAAATTATATCGTCATCAGCTGCCGCAGGTAGATGTTAATTTTTGTCTGTATTAACGCTAGTTTATCAGTATAATTAAAGAAACTGAAATCAAGCGAAACCATAATAACATTTTAGAGAAACATTTATCTATGTTAGCCACTTTCTGAATCGCACATTCATAATTAAAATCAACAGTGGCAGTACTCAAGAACCTCGAATTTTGTCACATACACTGCTCCATTATAATCCTCATGAGCATATTTTCGATTTTGAAAATGATTTATATTTCATCATTTGTACATCGTGCGATGCAGAAAAGGCTGACATCGATTCCTTTAAAGTAATGCACAACATATTTCGTTACGTCCGTTTTCTTGAGCCATTAAGAATACATTTGAAACCCATAGTAGTTAGTGTGTCATAATATTTTATTCATTTCTATCTTTTACCTCTGTAATACCACGTTGAGCATATGCGTGAACTATTTATTAATCTCTTATATGAATGGAATGTTATCTTTTCTTGAAGTTGTGAACATTGAATTATTTCATTTTACGTCAAAACGTTTGGAACTAAGATTGAAAATAACAAACCATGCTTAAATTCCTTCTTGGTACTCTACGCACGTTCAGAAAATGTTCAGCCTAATTTGAATACGTTAACAAAAATTAGGTTTTATTGTTATACGAAGAGAATATATAACGTTTACAAATTATCCTAGAGGCGTGCGACCAAAAACATTCAAATCCAAAATCATAATTTCGATGTATATAAAGAAAATGTGAAGTGTTGAAAAAGAGACAGAGTGCAGACTTTCCTCTCTTTAAATCGTATTCAAGGATGCATTTGTGAAGCTATATATGGTAGATAAATCTGGGCTGGGAAATGTCATGCATTTTGTGTGGTGGACTTGGTTCCTTTAGAAGTCAAGATAACGTTGTAATTAGAGACCTGTTTCTCTTCGCTTTTGAATGAGGCGTCTTAACAAAGAATGCTTCCTAGTCAGCCAACTAGAAAAGATTTACCCTAAAGGTCTTAAATCCTTTCACTATCATTCATATGTTCATTTTACAGTAATGAAGAATAATTCATATAAATATTTCCAACAGAAACTTCGACACTTACTTCTGTACCATGTACTTCGATATGTGTAAAGCCTCCAAATTAAATGAAATTCAATACATGGAAATGCAATAAAAATCAGCTAATTGAAGTTGTTGCATATTTTAGGAAGAGAAAGCGAACCTAAATGATTTAAACTATATCTGTCTAACACCATCCAACTGGCGTGAAATAGGGAAGGAACGCTTGATAATATTGTCTTTGATAACACTGTGCAACACTCGAAAAAGGACAAAAGAGCTGTGGCCATTTTTATATGCAAAATGACACGGGAAATCAATTTCTGGGCTTCTTTTTGTTGAATTAGGCATGGTTTCTACCGAATTGTCACTGTATACCTTTTTGTCATTATTATTAAATACAATTCTCTACTGCATTATAAAATGCGTTTCAACCCATGGCTAGAGACCAATCTTAGTAATACCTACAATGTGATTCAAGGCTTGTGTTTAATGTTATTTTTTATCTTTCAGATCTTACTTGTCTTCAGCAATGAGTGCAAGACAGTGCAAAAATGATCCAAACAAATTCTGTTATGTCTGGGAATTAACTTTTTCTAAGGAAAAGCGCAGTATTACACACGCTGTAAAGTTGGAAGAAGACATTTACAGTGTTGAGGAAATAGGAATTAGACTAATTTCCCAATTAACAATGCATCTAAAGCCCTCTTCGTAAATAATACACACAGAATGAATGACATATAATCATATCTGGTATGGCACAGATATACACCAGTAACGCTATTTACAAGTAACTTAATATATA
>NC_068983.1:139796485-139801680 GCF_001194135.2 Octopus bimaculoides | reverse complement strand
TTGTAGTTTTGAAATCAGTAGTTCTTTGACTGCTATTTCTGAATTCTCAGTATGCTGGAGAAGCAGGTTACTGTCAATCCCTATATATTTATGATTATATATATATATATATATATATATATATATATATATATATATTAACGTCCTGAAAATGAGGAAATAAGTATAGAAACTATGCCACAAATAAATGGATTTCGTAACATAAAAAAGAAATAATATTTGTTCCTCCAACACCATTCGATATTGAATTATTTAAACAAAATATGGAAAATATAGTCTATGTCTTAATTCCAATGACTCCGTTTATGCATAAAATAAGTGGGCGTAAATGCAATGGTTATGATCCAGTTTTACAACTACTATATATGGATGAAATGTCTGACTTCGTTGGCCTCTATACCACTCACGTCAGTTGCAGAATTGTGTTCCGTGAGAAAAAAAAAATATGATAATATTCAATTAATATGATAGTGTAGCATAACAAGTTATTTTTACCGCTTTCATTTTCAGCTTTAGATTAGATCAGCTACCCGAATTGTTTTGTGAGGTCACTATGAAGCCAAATCATTAAAATATTAGGTGAATATCTTCTGTCAGTTAGTCTTTTAAGCAGCTAGTCAGGCGTCTAACGATTTTCTTATCGTATTACGAATGTAATTCTATTAGTCTCTTGTGGATTTGACCAGAAAGACAAATATTTCTGATATTTACGTGTCTAATGAGATGATAAGTAACACCGTGATTAACAGTTTCATTTCTTTTCTTATCTATTTTGTCTTCTGTTGCAGTCGCTAGCGCAGAGTACACACAGTAAATATATTATCGGTAACACCCAGTTACAGATGGTCATGAGAATAGCATAAAAGCGTCAGATTACTATTTAAAAGGCTGAAATATTATATCATTGCTCTGTACGCCCTTAGATATTTTTCTGATGCAAGTTGTGTAATATGCTGCTAAGACCAACTTGCTGGAGTAACTGAGTGATCAACCGATGTTTTTGCGAATTGGAAATATTATGATTAGGATATGCTTGGATCCTGCTAACTTTTTTTTATTACTTGCAACTTTAAGTTATTCCAGTTTTCCTTACAAGGATAGCCTGAAATTTTACACATTTTAATAGCTATGAGATACTTTTAAGTGATTAACGCATGCCTTGTTCCAGACTGTACTGAGTCAATAGCTTGCATGTGCCAAGAAGTTCAACATTTAACATGCGCTATCGAAATTTAATCTACAGTATGCAATGTGAAACTTATGAAATTTTTGAATAGTACCTGTTACTTAAATTCCTGTTCACAATATTGCGATTAAGATCGAAACATTACTGTTGAAGAATTGACATACGTTGTTTATTCAAGTTAAAAGAGAGATTTACTTATAAATTAATGTGTGTGTCTGATTACCATAGAATTAGAAAATTTACAACATGACAA
The DNA here is from genome assembly GCF_001194135.2 of Octopus bimaculoides. Lineage (NCBI taxonomy): Eukaryota > Metazoa > Mollusca > Cephalopoda > Octopoda > Octopodidae > Octopus > Octopus bimaculoides. The sequence continues at coordinate 139,800,241 of NC_068983.1, read as the reverse complement.
TATTCTGGGTTATTGTAATGTTATTTTCATGTGTTAAGAAGATGGCTTCATAACTAAATGTGACATCTTAGTCAAATGAGTTCTGCTATACTCGCTAATCGTCCATAGACTTTCAAGCGGATTCAGGAAACGGAAACTGAAAGTCCATCGTACATGCATGTCTGTGTGGGTGTGTGTGTGTGTGTTCACGTTTGTGCCTGTATGTGAGTCTGTGTGTGTCTGTGTGTGTCTGTGTGTGAGTCTCTATGTGTCTGTGTCTGTGAGAATTTGTGTATGTCTGTCTGTGTGTGTCTGTGTGCGTAAGTCTGTGTGTGTGTGTTCGTTCTCCACCGACGCTTGACATTGTGTGTTGGTGGTGTATTTGCGCCCCTGTAACAGATTGTTTGACAACACACACCGATACAAGTTGTACTACGCTTAAAATAAAAAAAAAATGTATTGTGGTCGATTCTTTCAAATAAAATTCTATAGGCGTAGGAGAGGATGTGTGGTAAGTAGCTTGCTTACCAACCACATGGTCCTGGGTCCAGTCCCACTGCGTGGCATCTTGGGAAAGTGTCTTCTACTATAGCCTCGGGCCGACCAAAGTCTTGTGAGTGGATTTGGTAGACGGAAACTGAAAGAAGCCCGTCGTATGTATGTATATATATATGTATGTGTGCATGTATGTGTTTGTGTGTCTGTCTTTGTCCCCCCAACATCGCTTGACAACCGATGCTGGTGTGTTTATGTCCCCGTAACTTAGCGGTTCGGCAAAATAGACCGATAGAATAAGTACTAGGCTTCTAAAGAATAAGTCCTGGGGTCGATTTGCTCGACTAAAGGTGGTGCTCCAGCATGGCCACAGTCAAAAGACTGAAACAAGTAAAAGAGTAAAAGAGTAAAGAAGTGCCACATCATGGCCGATGTCTAATTAATAAAGTAAGAAAAAGAAAAGAAAACAAGATAATAACATTTTTCCAGCACCTTCTTCACTGATAGTAGGAAGGGAGAAACGTTTCATCAAGGCGTATACCTGATCTTAAAGCTCGCAAAAGTGTGCAAACCGCAAAGGTTAGTAAGGGCAAAACGGTCGTCTGACTAGCTCTTATATATGCTTATGCTGAAATATATGAATACATAACGATGTAAGAAAATGTTGACTCTGATGTATTGGAATCGAGTTCAAATCACGTTGAGGTCGAACTTGCATTCAATAGCTTTGAGGTAATAAAATCAGCGTGTAAACTATGGAATGTTCATTTGAATCGACTCCAACTCCTCTCTCTACAAGCAAATAAACCCCCCTAAATACGCGCTCTTTGGATCCCAGTCTAAGGATTGTAAAAACAATAAACTAACGAATTTTTCAGGTATTTCATTCTGGCTTTTACATCGTAAGACCAGCAAACCGAATGTGATTCATGGGCAATGAATCTAGAAATTATTATTGGTTTCTGATAATGAGTTGTTATGTCAACTACTGTATGCAGTCGATTCGTAAATTTGCTGATATGAGAATATAACACCAATCATTATTAACACTATTATTATTTAGTCCGTGAGCTGGCAGAATTGTTAGCACCCCCCCCCCTGGGCAAAATGTTCAGCGGCATTTTGTCTGTCATTACGTTTCAGGTTCAAATTCTGCCGTGGTCAACTTTGCCTTTCATCCTTCTGCGTGCTTCTACGTTTTTGTTCATAAGTTGCTTTTTTACCATACTTAATACCCCAATTATTACTAGTATTCTGTAACATTGTATTATTTTTTTTTATATGGGACTACAGAAAAAAGAATTGGTGTAGAGTTACAAGAATAGAAACGGAGGCGAAGTCTATTACTCACTACTAGAGGAGTGAGGAAGAGAGATACTTCCGATATAGGAGGTTCGGATCGGCTACGGGTTGGGCGCTTCTTGTACATGTATATATTCCTGTTCTAGTGATGGTAGACAGATGTGGGAGATAGACAGAAGATAACATGGTGAAAGAAGAAGAGTAGAAAGGGGATAGAACCTGATACGTATGATAACAATAGGGAGTTAGGGAAACAATGAAGCTTGCTTCTCTGAATCCTTCCATCGCAGTAATATATGCAGTGCCATAACGGCTCCATCAAGCGTAAAAGAGATAGAGAATGTGTGAAGCATCTATAAATATGGGGTTGATGTCTGGAGGAAGAAAATGACCATCATATTTTAGGGATACTAGAGAGAAAGGAAGAGATAGCTAGAAGAAAACATTGCCAAAGAAGAAGGAAATTGCACAGGTACGCATGCAGTCACGCATGAAAGATTGTAAACTGTATGCCGGAAATAAATATGGCAGTATTCCTCACTGATTAGTTTAAACTCATTAGGTTTAACATTAGGTTTATCATTGTGTCGGTACAAACAACTTACCTGTATTTTAATGTTTAAAACCGGAATGAAAGTAAAATATAGAAGGTATGTTTGTGCTAAAAGTAGGGTATGATTACACATGTTTGTCTCTAATCATAAGTTACAGTAAACAAAAACGTTACACTACACAACACTATACAAAAATAAATCCATAATAGGAACTTGAAATCTATAGAACGTTTTACATGATAGCGTTGTTTATCTCTGTGTTTAAACGCTGAACCCCTCATCAGGTTGACTTTATATGTAGAAGAACAATAGCCGGCGATATAAGCACCATTATAGGAAATCAATACATTGATTTATTTATCGTTTGTTTCAAACAATATGTGTGTAAGTGTGTATGTGTATATGTGTATATATACATATATATATATATATATATATATATATATATATATATACATATAAATAAACATATATAAGTGGATATATATGGAAATATGTGTATTTAGTGAGGTGAGAGAGAGAAAGAGAGATGCTTCCTTAGATGTACAATTGTTTGTGTTGACAGTAATTCTCCTTCTGACTGACATTTATCACAGTCTTTCCATATCTAACATTCTAGTCTGTATTTGTGCACACACATTTATTTACGTACATTTATGTGTGTGAATGTGTGAGTAACTTTGAATGTGATTCCATGTATATATATATATATATCTAAGAATGCATACATATGTGCCTATACATACATATATATATATATATATATATATATATATATATATATATATATATATATATATACATATATATTGTTATCACATGAAAGGTGATTGAAATACACACATGTATTAATACATACCAATATATATATATACATACATTTGTGTGTTCGCCCACACACAGAGACATACACACACACACACACACACACACACACACACACACACACAAATATATGTGTGTGTGTATATATATATATATATATATATAAGTCAGTAATTGGTGGGGTTGTGTTATATATATATATATATATATATATGTATGTATGTATCCATATATGTGTGTATTGTAATCAGCTCTCACGTGACAACAATAGGTAACGTAATTATGAGTTGATTGTCTGTATCAGTTTGAAGAAAAAACGAATAGTTGTTTTCTAACTTAATTATAATGCCTAACGTAGGACGTTTACTGATGACGTTAGTGATAATATGGACATTAACAAAACTATCGTTGTCCATAATGTTCACAATTATTTTATTCATATGCTGCTGGTTTGATGTAGACAAACTGTAACTGGAAATCAGTAAATGTAAGTTATTTGTCAAAGAGTTCAACACCTCTTCATACATTAATACAAATATGCATACACACTCATGTACATACTAAACAACATACGTAGGAAATATATATATATATATATATA
>NC_068983.1:139793889-139796055 GCF_001194135.2 Octopus bimaculoides | reverse complement strand
ATGATAAGCACGGAAAAAAATTTAGCCCAGGGAAACACGATATAGCCCCAATTACATTTCTACTTACAGGGAAAAATACATGTAAGCATACATACAAACAACAAACACGCACAAACACAAACACAAACACAAGTGTGTATGTGTATATATATATATAAAGTTTCAGCTTAGAGCTGCGGCCATGTTGATGCACCACCGTGTTGCTACCCTGTTATTACAGGGACCCTTTTACAATATTTGGCACTTGGTGAAGAATGGAGTTTGATTTAGCAACCCTATATATATATATACATATGAGTTTTGTCTGGGAATAGTTATTTGTTAAGTTTGGGTTCGTAGTTTTGTATGAAAGCATTCTCTTTTTTATCTGTGCTTCATCTCTGGTATTCACTTACATAGTTAGAGAGGGAAGACCTGAATTCGGGGGACTTATTTTTTGAAGAAATGTATATGTGTCTACTCAGTTGAATCTGTCTAGTACTGGGGTCTCGTATTTGCTATCGGTGAACGGTCAGTCGATTTCTTAGAGTAAGCTTTTGTTTGATCTATGTAATCTTCATTACATCATTCACAAGCTTCAAAGACTAGTCAGAAGAAAACAGCTGCAAAATAAGCCACGTCTTTCCATTTCGAATTATCTGAAAATCAGTACAAAACTGTAAAATCAGTTAAAACTTATATATATATATAAGGTCCAAGAATTGAGGTGTTGGAACAATAGTTGTTTATTTAGATGGAAGGTTCGTATCGAAGTACGATAAATTGAGAAAAGTTCCATTTATATTTCACGGTAAGTGACCAGTGTTGCTGGGTATGCAAATAAGAATACAAGAGTTAAGGAATGGTGTAGATAAGATCCAGGCTACATAGACAGGGATAAGAAAAAGAAACAAAGACAGAAAACAAGTTTCTATAGGAAAAGTAGAAACACGGATAACGAGTGCGAGACAGACGCCGATGATCACCCTGTGTATGTGAAAGAAAGCCAGCACCAAATTGATATTGTATGTTATATTGGTGAAGGTGAAGGAAAGCAGCACAAATCAAGGGGGAAAGCGGGAGAGAGGGGTACACCGAGAACCTCAACAATGAGGTCGTGCCGTACGATTTTAAGGTAATTTTCACTTTCGCCCCATGTTGCACGCGTGCGTAAAATTAGGCACTATCTTTCTCTTTCAATTTCGCATTATAATGTACCGAGACCTCCTAATGTTAAAATATTACAGCTGCACTACATGTTCTTCCTTTGGAATCAAGCAAGTTATGCAAAAATAACTTCCTTTGACATACACACATAGTTAAAGTTCCATATGAGTTATTTTACTTTTTGCTGTGCGCTAAATTACAACTCAAATCCTATGGAAATTACGTCTTCCTATTCTGTCGGTACGTAAAAAAGGCTAATACCAAATCCAACTGCTATTTCGATTATTATCTCAACTAACACTGCGATATTCCTGAAGTAGATCCAACAGAAATATACCCTAACTGCGGCTGTTACCATGTAGCCTAAAGTGTGCTAGTGCTTTGCTCAAAATATCAACACTCTAATTAACATATACCCAGTAGTCCACAAATTAAACACACACACACACACCCACACACAAATACGCACACATGCACACATACATACAGACAGACATACGTACAATGGATCAGATGCCACAAGCACCCACCTCTTCACTCTTCTACACATTTATGCACGCGCGCGCGTTTACTCTCCCCGGCTAAGTTCCTTCGAATACCAGTCGTAATGATAGATGTGTTTTAAGGTACAAACTCATATAGAAAATGTTACATTATCGCCATCCGTCGTCGTCGTATAAAATGTTTACGATAGTTGAGTTATGGAAAATATTATAATTTAAAATGTTTGCAATAGAAATATATGAATGGAACTAAAGATTAGTTGGTAGCGGAAATAGTACTGAATCTTTGATACCCCATTCGTCAATCTTCGATATCCCATTCGTGAGGAGCCACCATTTCCCTTTTCAACCGCGTAGTCCAAGGAAGTCACATGAATTCGATATTCCTGTAATGCCAACAACACCATGTGAAAAACCTGAACCAAAAGTAGCTCAGCTTCCACTCTGACGAGCTAGATTCCCGTGACGAACCTATGAAACTTTAATATGCATGGGGCCATACCCTATTGTTTCACGT
>NC_068983.1:139791712-139793879 GCF_001194135.2 Octopus bimaculoides | reverse complement strand
TATATATATATATATATATATATATATATATATATATATATGTATGTGCGCGCGCGCGCATGTGTGTACACAAGAACTCACCCCAGGAAGGTATTTTTGCATGCATGTATTTATATTCATAATATGTCACATACAAACATGACATCATTGTAAGTTGCTTAAATGTTATATAACATACAGTAATATATATCATCTTTACCCGTAGTAATCTGTTTACATATTCAACAGGTTCTTACATTAATCATGTTATCAATCATAAAAGTCCAATATTGGGAAACATCAAAGTTTATTCCAAATAAATGTAACTGTTATTGGGAAACAGCAATACAATAAATCTCGTGACTAGAAAAAAACATATCAAAAGAAAATATATCTAGATTCATACAGGCAACGGATAAATGTGTGCATATGTGCGTTTATAGGTACACAAACACACATACATATTTGTATGAATATACATATACACACGCACATATTTTTATATATATGGATATCTATAATATATAGCGTCTTCAAAAAACAGATCATATGTTATATAACATACATTTCGTTTTACTTATTTAAAAATCAATAAATACTTAATAATAGTCTTTGTTCATTTAGGCTTTTGTTTGGTTTATAGTAAATATGCGAGCTCTCTTGGCTAAAGTGTTTCATAATACATTTTTTTTTTTTTGTGCGGTGGGATTTTTCTTTCACTTCTATAAATTTCCGTTTGCTTTGCTTCTAAAGATACATATTAAATATTGCATGTAAAACATACCAATAAATGTTAATAACATGTTGTAAATAGTGCACTTAACATGTAAACATTCAATCTAGATGTGATGAAGTATATATCAAATCTGAACTGTAATATCTATATAAAAGTATAAATACATCGACGGTGAATTTATGAGTTACATCGTTTCCGAGATCCAGTGCACCATCATACAACACGCAGTAAAAGATACAAAAGCTCTCGATATTTATTTTTTCAGGTAATCGGGTAGAGAGGCTTCAATCATTGACAGAATTTGTCAAATAATATTTTATATTTGACATACTAATGTGTTAGTCCTTTAACAAATACTTTAAAAAATGTATCTTGAGTGTAAGCAGCTAGTAATGTAAGCCGACTTCAAAGTAAACACTTCAAAACATACGCTCAAACACTATATTATGTGTCTTGTGTTTTTGTGTCTCTGAAGAGAATGTATGTATGAAGCTATATAAGTAATCATGAAGGCACATCGTAACTAACTCATTAAAAATTATTTATTTGCTTTAATAATATATGTCAGTTAAATGTATATATATACACATATATATATGCGTGTGTGTGTGTGTGCGAATTGACCGTTGACTGAACACTATTCAATTTTGTTTCTCCGTGTTTTTCTCCTTGTCTCCGTATTCTTTCTGTTGAAGAGCGTAGCTCGAAACGTCAAAGACTTTCCGTATTCCCGAGCGTCATACTAATATATCCTTTTGTTATTTACACCAGCTGTCCTCGTCTGTTGTTATTATTTGTATATTCTCCCATATATATATATCATATATCTATATCTATGTGTATATCTATATCTATGTGTATATATATATATATATATATATATATATATATATATATATATATATATATATATATATATACCTATATGTATGTACGTATATATGCGTGTATGTATGTATGTGTGTATGTATGTGTGTATGCATCTATGTATGTATGCATGTATGTATGGATATGTATCTAAGGATGGATGGATGGACAGATACATATGTGAGTGTTCATGCATAGGTACACATATTTAAACAGATTATAATAGGTAAACGGGTAGCTTGGCATATAAGTATAAAAGTACTCTGAAGGTGGGGGAAATTGTTGGCGGCCGCGCCTATTCGTGTGCAAGTTTGCACGCGCGCAAATATAAATATTATATACTGCATGTAGAACTGGAACTGCCATATTGAAGTGATGCAGATTGAATGACACAGTGACACGGAAACTAGGCTTGGCTTGAAAAAAACCATCTCAGTGAAAGTTAAGAGCTTGAAAATTATGTATGTACTTAGGTATGTGTTATGTATGTGTTATACGTATACACACACACACACACACACACACACACACATATATATATATATATATATATATATATATATATATATATATATATATATATAT
>NC_068983.1:139788656-139791702 GCF_001194135.2 Octopus bimaculoides | reverse complement strand
ATGTATGTATGTGTGTATATGTATATATATATATACATATATATATATGTATATAAACTTAGATATGTTTCGGCCAAAGACTGGTCCAGGCCATGTCTAACTTAATAGCACCACCTGATAGGATATCTAAAACCTTTTTAAGTCAAGTTTTATGGTATCATGCTCCATTCAAGTAGTGAGTTCTTGTTGAGTGAGTTGTATCGAGGTACGGGTGGCTTATTCGGTATTCTTTGAAGAAATCTGTCTAGACTTCGTTTAAAGGTGATGGGATCCTTTCCTCATTGATCAGTTTTGGGGAAATATTAAACAGGGCAGAGCCTGTTGAGGAAAAGAAATTGTATCGCAGCGTACCTATATGTTCTCATCCTGAATTGGGTAGGAGATTTATGGCTTTTGGTCCCAATCTTGGATAAACATTGAAGCTAATGTTCGGGATGTTTGGGCAATGCTGGCGGTATATTCTCCACATCGTGCAAATGATGTACCGCTCGCGGCGGCGCTGGAGGCAAGATAGTTTCAAGGTTTTAAGACGGTCCCAGTAATCGAGATCAGTCATTCCCTTAATTCGTTTAGTCAATGTCCTCTGGGGTGATTCAATTTTCGAGATGTTTTGTTTTGTATGGGGATACCACAGGAGGGAGCTGTATTCAGGTGTGGCCGTACAAAGGACAAAAGTGAAATTTTGACACCTTGTTCTCTGAACAGGAAAGTTCTTAACATTCAGGAGCTTATCCTACGAGCTACATTGACTTTATTGTTGATGTGGGCACTGAAACTGAGATTGTAATCAACAATTACTCCTAGGTCCCTGAAGGAAGAGATTATGGCTGTTTTAGTGTAGTCTTTCTTCCAAAATGCCTCAGCTCAAATTTTCCCTCGTTTAGTTGCATTTTGTTTTTGTCTGCCCATTTACTCACCGTATACAGTTCATACTGGAGTTGCGTTCGGTCTACTTATTCATGGATGATTTGCTAGAGCTTAGTGTCATCAGCAAATATTTTCACTTTGCAGTGTTTTACGACGCTGGAAAGGTCGTTTATGCAGATCATAAAGAGGAGCGGGCGACTCTTGCTGGGCTTGAGTGGACTCCATCGACAACAACATATTGTGTTCTATTCGCCAGGAAATACTCAATCCAGAGTAGAAGTTTTCCACGGATTACAACATTTGCCAATTTTGAGAGTAAGATATTGTCAACTCTGTAGAACGCTTTACTGAAGTCAAGATATTCGACATCAGATTTCGAAACTGTTCCTAATGCTTTAAGTATATCTTCAATGTGGTTTAAGAGCTGTATTAGTCAGTTCCTGCCACAGCGAAAGCCATGCTGATTTGCATTTAGGAGTTTGTGGATCTCCAGGAAGCCAACTGTCCTTGATCTTACCATATACGTATGTATATATATATATATATATATATATATATATATATATATATATACATTCCGCTTACTTTGCTTCCATTCGAACTATAAAAGAAACATTTACATACATATACATATATGTATATTCATATATAAAAGTGCAGGTATATATATACTTGTCATGTAGACGGCTTGATAGAGACAGAGAGAAAGAAAAAGGGAGAGAGAGAGAGAGAGAGAGAGAGAGAGAGAGAGAGAGAGAGAGAGACAGAAACTTAGAAACTGAAAAATCTAAACTGAAACAATACATTCATGTACACATCTTTCAAACTTGTTTCTAGCGTTCTTTAATTTCATAATGTATATAGTACTCACCTGCAGAATACATAGTGGATCTAATATTATGTAATATGAACATGTAAATGGCTGTGTAGTGATTTAATTTTGCTTGTGAAAGGCTTTTAATATTATTGCATTGTCAAATGTGTATCGATTCTGCTAGAATTATTTACGGTGCTAGCGTGTAATAAAAATTATGTTACGTCCATTACAAAACAGTCTTTAACATCGGTGTTTATTGTATGTAACTGGTCACCTCAAGTTGTTGAACGTAGAATTCCATTGTAAATCACCGATTACAATGTATAGCACATTATTCATACTCTATGACAGGGTGTAAACCTTATGTATTTTCTGATTCTAACAGACCACATTTTCCAAGTCAGAATTCTTTATACAACATCGAAGCCCGCCCCAGGCTTCAGTGCTTCATATTGTGCTTTCTTTTTTTTTTTGTAAACCTTTGTAATGAAAGAACAATTGGTTCTATCAAAAAATATTTATCACGTAACATGCAAGACTAAATCTTTATCATTCATGTCTATAGCATGGCGTGTGATTGTTCACTTCAAGTTGTTGAAACAATTGTAAACTATAAAATAAAATTTATACCATAACCTAATGTTTCACTTATACATATATAAATTGTCTTTCTCACATTTCGTAGTGTATTTTGTTATGAATGGATGTGCTTTTACTATGTTTTGTCGCAATTTTCTTCACGTTCATTAAAACAGACTCGTATACACATTGCTTTATCTACAAGATATATGCATTGATAAGGTTGTAGTTGTAGTTTAAACTTGTTTATCTTTCGATCTGATTTATGCGAAATAAAATTGAAATATTTACTAAAATACATAATATCTGTACATAAGTATAAGTTATGTTTCGAATAGACATTCTCAACATTTACGGGGTTAGGCATGGATGCATGTCCGGTTCACTGAATTAGATTTCGGAAATTAAAAAACGGTGGCTATTCTTCATTCCTTATATTTGGTGATTTTCAATACGCCTTGTTTGGAGAATATGCTAATCAGTGTTGTTTATTCACCAACGAGTTCTAATCCACAATATCTATGGTCAAAACATTTGTAGAAATTACAGCTCTGTTTGATAATTTCATATTTATATTTTGGTGATCAGGGAATTACGATTTTCAAGTATCTTTTCTTAAGATGGCAGCTTATTACTTGAAAGAATTTTCCTAGTGTTGCATGTGTGCAGAAATACTTTCAAGTTGGTAATTTTATACAGTTTATGAAAGAGAAGCAGCAGATGGATCACTGAATATATATGTGTGTGTGTGTGTGTGTGTGTGTGTGTGTGTGTGTGTGTGTG
>NC_068983.1:139787505-139788646 GCF_001194135.2 Octopus bimaculoides | reverse complement strand
GTGTGTGTGTGTGTGTGTGTGTGTGTGTGTGCGTGCACGTGCGTGTGTGTGTGTCTGTGTGCGTGCGTGTGTGTGTGTGTATTTGTGTGTGTGAGTGTGTGTGTGTGTGTGTGCGTGCGTGCGTGCAACACTTTACATTCCATGCTCAAATCCCTACTTTTTCTCTTTGGCTTTAAAGATTAGTTCGATAAAATAAATAGTTAATTTACAATTTAGTTTAGTTTAATGACCAATGCGTCCATAATGCACAATAGCAGACTTGAATTATAATGAGCAAACAAGTGTTCGCTTAGACATCAGTGTCAATTGAACCCCCCCCCACACACACACACAATATATATTCACTAATCCAATGTAAACTTCAACGCCTCACAATTGCTAAGAATGAAGCATTAAATTTTACACTACTTTTATTGGACAATATAATCAATTTCATGAGTTCAGTGTTACTTTTCATGTTTACTATTGAAATATGTGACGTACTATTTCAGCTCTTCTCAAATGTCATCTTTGTGGATAATTGATATTATATGTAATTAAGACCTGCCTGTTTGCAACATATTTTAATCCATGGTATTTATTGTATTAACTATGATTTATGGAAGTGCTATTGAATAAATGATATCTAGTGTGTTATTATGTTCAGTTAACAAGTGACTACAGACAGATATTATTTGCTATGTATTATTTACAAATCTAAAGTACATATATTTACGGTTTTGCAAATATGACGTCCTATCATTTTACTTAATACTTGGAGGTCATATTTATCTGTAAAAAAAAAACAGTAAGAAAATGTCATGAATGAAGTAGCAGCTTTAATAAAATATTTATCATGTTTATTCCAAAAGCCGCTAATGTATAAATCACACAGACAAAAACAAAATCAAGTTTCCAACCAAGTTTGTTTAAGAAATTCAAGAATATATATTTAGCATTTGTAACGTGTAGAGGCTATGGTTACAAATTGCACAAATATATTTTGTACGTTGAAATATGAAGTGACATTTCTGAATTTCACTGTGATATTATTACTTTCTCCCTCTCTCCCTTTCTGCCGGCTTCTCTCTCCTTGTCTCTCTCTTTCTCTCCCCTTTTTTCCTTCACTCTCTCTCTCTCTCTCTCTCTCTCTCTCTCTCTC
>NC_068983.1:139780183-139785183 GCF_001194135.2 Octopus bimaculoides | reverse complement strand
TAATGATTATGCATACATCTAATTACAACTAGGTGTTGTTGGTTGAAGTAGGAAATAGGTACTAATACCCCACATAATTCATAAGCTCAATTTTGCTTTCCTTTGGAATAAGCGTCTACGTTAAATTTGTGAAAATATATGTTGTGATACTAAGCCTTCGTATTATTCAAATTCATTTCTTCTATTTTGAAGAAAGAAATGACTATATACGACTCGTACTATCATATAGTAGACTTAAAATTGCCCCTATTTTTGTTATACATTTATTAATATAAGGCTTATTATTTCTCCCATATTACAATATTTGCCGTACGGAAAGTATTAATTTGGAAAAATGTTTTCTGCGCAATTTTCAGAAAGAGTAGAATCATAATTATCGTCATTTCAGATACAATTCTATCGTTTTGTAAGTTGATGATATGCGTTTCTAAATAATTTTCCGTAAAATATCAAGATGAGACAGTTTCAATGGAATCAATGAATATTATAACAACTTGGTTTGTGAAAAATACCAGACTTCCCCGAGAGAGACAATGATCAAATTTCCTCGGTTGATGACAATGTTTCATAAAGTTTTCTTTTGATTTAATAATATATATAATAGTACATCAGGGAGATATTGACAATTCTCAGCTCACTTGAGAATACTATTGTACAAGCAATAAATCTACTTTCTTTTGTATAATTCAAGAAACTGGTTCCTGCAGGCGTTATGTCTGTTTTACATCTGCTAAAATATAGTAATTCTCTCGATGGTAAACGGTGAATCAGGATATATTGCAAACTTCATATCGTTAAATTATTAAAATCAAAAGTGATGGTTAGATTCCCAATATAATATTTAGGCGAGTCAATGTGGTTAGATGGCAGAATCGTTAGTGCCCTGGCCAAAATGCTTACATTCTGAGTTCAAATTCCGTAGAGTTCGACTTTGCTTTTCATACTTTCGAAGTAGCTATATTAAGTACCAGTCGAGCTCAGGGATCGATGTAATCAACTAAATCCATCCCACGAAATTGCTAGCCAGGTGCCAGAATTGGAAGCCAATATTTAGACGGCTAAACGTCTCATAGTTTCTACACTTCATATGATACCGTTCAATATATGAATTTGAAAGTCATATTCCGATAGTCATTTCCGAAGATACCAAGTGTATTCATAGATATTGAACTACTGCGAAAATAAAAGAAAATTGATAATACTATTTAGCAATAAAAAAGGAAATCTCGAATAAAAAAGAATGTTACACAAGACCTTACACTTATGTCGAAGAGAAATTACATAGAGGCAAATTAGCAAAATACCAAACAAGAAGTACATAAAATTACCATACTGTAATTTATATTTTGTGGTGATTTGTTTTTAAAACTTTTAGCCATTAGTCCTTGAAAATTAAATATATTAATTTCTGGCGTTAACACAAGACGACACACGTTTGTTAGGGTATGGTTGCGGTGAGTGAACGGTCGATCAAAATCCGCTTATCTATCGATTCTGCCAAACTACTAAATAATAATCTAAAAACATATCAAATGATATTAATAATAATGTAACCACTGGGAATAATTGTAACACAGCAAGAGAATGTGGTACTGCAAAATTCTGCATAATATTCAAAACAATATCATTTGATTATCAATTATTATTGCTATAGGTCTTTATGTTACTACTTTTATCACTTTTATCACTTGCACTGACTGATACCAACTCAAATGATTCATCTCAAAAGATTCATCTCACATCATCTAATATGTGGTTCGCACCTCCTCCTACTACAGCAACTTTTTCTTCTTAGTAATCTTCTTTTTATCCTCACCTCTTTCCTTTTCCCTTTTCTTTCCTACTCGTTGTTTGTCCCACTGTCAAGAGGAGTGTGAAATTAGCGTGACGAGACTGACAAGCACGAACATAGGTTTAAATACTTGACAATGTAACTCATGAATATGTAAAAGCTAGAGGTATTCAAGCTAAATAATGTACGTGTATTTATGAATGCATAACTTACCAGGCATATCCCATTGTGATAATGCAGGAGATAAGAAATGTTTCCGAGGGACAAAGTATAAATTGTCTGTTCTGAAACTAAGAAATATGTGTTGTGTGCACAAACACACATAAACATGTTCGTATGCATGCAGAAATATATATATATAAACATACCCGTATATATGTATATATATAAAGAGAGAGATGGGAAGAGAGAAACAGGCAGAGATGTGCGTACGCACACATGAGCATCTTCATAAGCATATATAAATGCATACCAGTATGTATGTATTTTTCTATGTATATAGTCATAGAAGTATACTTCTTCAAACGGATAATGTGTCTGCATATGAAAGCAATACTCAGCGCCATTAAAGTCAGAGTGTTTTAGTTAGGAAAGATTACTTACAAAAAAGATTACTTACAACTTGTATGGTCTTTCTTGTAAAGAAGAATATAGCAGTGTCCAGAATCATCAGAAATGCTGATATAATTAAGAGTTACGATTGAGAAATATCCTTTGAGAGATTTGTATGTGTATTCAAGTATCTGTTTTCATAAAAATCTGTGATGGGAAACAACCTGTTGAGAGGAGAAAGACTTTTAATGAATAAAAGGGTACTGTTTTTCTCCAATATTTTTTTTTTCATTTTGCAATACATGACTGAAGCAATAACTTAGTCATATCCAATATTCATAAACTCAAACGCAACAAGGTCACTTTCTATTACAAGTGGGTTCTTTTCTTAAATAACACATTTGTCACATTATCCCAATTAGTCACGCATATACATAATCTTCACTTCAAATACATTCAAATACGTTCATACCCCGATTCAAACAGTACACATATATTTATTAAAACAACATAAGACAATAACTATTCTATCTCTGTCTCCCTCTCTCTCAATCGCATTCGCTTTCACCCCACCCTCTCTCTCTGTCACCTTATTTCTTGGAAAAATAAACATATTAGTTTAACTTAAAATTGATATTCAATTCGTGTTGTGTCCTACACTACCACTAAAATTTGTTTCCACGTGCGGAATATTGAATTTCTGTATCGGATTCGTCCACTCACTGTAAAGAGAAATGATTTGCTCATGCAAAAAAACTTATGCAAACATGTATATAGATGCGTGTGTATGTATACATACATATATATGTATATATGTGTATATATGTATGCATATATATATATGTGTGTGTGTGCGTTTGTGTGTGTGTGTGTGTGTGTACCCAATTATAAACATATTTATATTACGTTTCATGACGTAAATTCATAGGTCCATGTAATTACTGCTGAAGTTGACTTACTGCCTAAATTCCGACTTGAAGTGCAACTAAAAATGCATTGATGTCACACCTGCCTAATAAAGATTTGCCAAAGGCAGCATTTCAGTCGCGTATAAACATGCAAACGATTGCAATCATGTCACATTGTGACATTTACATATTTATATACTAATACAACTTGAAGGTAGAAATGAATGTTTAAGATCACGATAAATCAATAAAAGATTGGTTAAGGAATGTTTATATTGGAGAATACCAGCAAATCTTTCAATCATTGTGAATATTCTTCAATCGATTTTCTATTGATCTCTTGCTATCTAAATTCCTCTAATATTCATCTCCACGCACATGTTATATCAGTGCATAAATATATACATATATTATGTTCTGACCTGACAGCAGGCATTTCCCTGTTTGTACCCATAGTGTGTGTGTGTGTGTGTGTGTGTGTGTGTGTGTGTGTGTGTGTGTGTGCGAATATTTTTGTGTGCAGGGATGTGTAGTGTGACACTCGCACATGTATAGCTGCATATGCTTATATACATACTAATACATCAATATTTTCCTTCTTGTCTCGACTAGATCCTATCAGCTTATAGCTCAATATTACACTCTTTAAAATGAAAAACAAAGTTTCAAAGTTTTACTTCTGCAACAAAAGCAAAACAAATATTCAACATGTCTTTCTTATATCGGTCAATCAATTACACGATATTTCCTATATAAACTCTATCATTTAAATTCTGTAATTAATAGGCTATAACAATGTAATAACCTTAAACTGATTAAGGTGTTTAAATTTAATCTGCATTCATATAGGCGCAGGCTATATATGCAGGCGTCAATATAGGCGCAGGCATCGCTATTGGTGTGGTAAGAAGTTTTCTTCCCCACCACATGGTTTCGGATTCAGTCTCAATGCCTGTCCCGTTGTGCAAGTGTGTTCAACCGTAGTTCCGAGTCGACCAATGTCGTGGAATTTGGTTGACGGGGATGAAAGAAACTCGTCGTAGTTGTGTGTGCATGTTATTGTTTTTATGTCTGTTTTCGTCTCCTACCACCACTTGACAATCGGCGTTGGTTTTTTACCTTCCTTTTTCTAAGCTATTTGACAAAAGAAACTGATGGAATGAGAGTAAAAGGCTTAAAAAATATGTATTGTTGTCTACTCCTACCTCTGAAATGCTTCAAAGCAGTCCCTCATGACGTGCCTTTAGCTTATACATTATACATAAATACAATTCACCTAGATATTTCCGCTTTCACATATTTAACTTCTTTTGTAATAGATATTATTCAAATGTAGCTAATATTTAATGAGTAGAATTAATGGTGGACTTCTACAAGCAGAATATAAACCCATCCGACCTATTTATTATTCCAGTTCGTATGTCTGAGATAACAACTTTTCTTCTTCATTGATGGAAGTAATAGTTATGGATGGTTGATGGTCAAAATTAGAGCATGGTGAGTCTTGACGCCTGCGAAGGTTATTTCTGACACCTTGCGTTTGTCCTGTTTCACCCATAAATGGGAGTATGACAAGTGCAACTCAACCGGACCGGGTATCAGCAGTGGCTAAGAGGTGAAACAACAATCCTCGAAGTTCTCAAGCACATTGGGCAAGTGACTTCTACTATTACTTCAGGCCGACTAAAGTCATGTCTGTCGATTTAATAGACGGAAACTGACGAAAGCATCTATATATATATATATAT
>NC_068983.1:139779136-139779785 GCF_001194135.2 Octopus bimaculoides | reverse complement strand
CCACATAGAAGCATCTCCTTCATCAGCTGCCACCATTAAAACACCGGCGTTTCGAAGAATTAAGGCAGTACGCATCGTTGAAATGGTTCTTCCCACGAACACAACTTAAATTATTTTCGTGGAGGGTAGTGGCGGACGGAAAACGAAACGGTAAATGAACAAACAAGCAAAAAGGCTGTACAGCCAGATGTGAAGTGTGTATCTATTGAACGCTGTGAAGCACGAACAGGAGGGGCAAAGAAGTACGTGCGAGCTTTGGGAGTCCAAGAACGAAAAGAAATAGCAGCCGGACACACGTGACCAAGGCTGTGTAAAGAGAGAGAGTAAGAGTAGCAGAGGGAAAAGAAAGGGAGGAAGTAGAATAAATGTGACCAACGAGAGGTAGAGATAGAGAGAGATATATAGTAGTAGTAACGGTGAGAGGCGAAGGACGAGTAACAAGAGATATATAGAGAGAGATAGTAGTGACAGGTAGAGGCGAAGAACAGTAAAGGGAAGAATGAGAGGGGGAGATAGATATAGAGATAGAGAGAGTCGCGTTAGAAAACTAGTTAAAACTTACTGTATAAAGGTTAACGCGTGCGCTCTTATATATATATATATTAGTGTGTGTGTGCGCTTGTGCGCGCGCGTGTGTGTGTGTGGGTGA
>NC_068983.1:139777059-139778126 GCF_001194135.2 Octopus bimaculoides | reverse complement strand
GCCATAGATATCGCTATCCATTAGAGAAAAAATTGTAGTTTGGAATCAGTAGTTCTTTGACTGCTATTTCTGAATTCTCAGTATGTTGGAGAAGCAGGCTACTGCTAATCCCTGTATATTTATGATTATATATATATATATATATATGGCTTAGGTGCTCACACCTAACAGAGATATCTATACATTAAACTGAGATGCAATGTGTTGTGTATTCCCTAGTTACATAACGTAATAGCACGCTGCAGTCTCACGTTTTGTGCGACAAGTCATGCCTCGTGTCAGCAGGACGTTACCGTCTGTTAGGTTTACAAAATATGGCACATGTCGAAACAAGATGCTAAAGGGCATTTGCTCATGATGTAACATGACTATGCGTACTCTCATATAAATATATGTGTGTATGTGTGTGTGTGTGCGTTGTGAATATTTATGCCCGTGTATGTTTCTGTATATTCGGTACAATGCTACGTACATACATGCTACCTTACCTACAAGCTTTTAAGTAGAATATTTATGTTTGCCTTAATGTTTACTAAACCGCTCTCCTGCAATGTTATTAAACGTGGGTTTCGAAATCTGCACTTTAATAAAATGATAACGTGGTAAAAGTACTTCAAAGAAAATAGAAATACTAAACGGTAGGATAATTTTATAACTGCCTTCTGAAAGCTGAATTATATGTTTACTTTGAGCAAGACAAGTTTACTCATCATTATTGTATTGCATTATGTTATACCACTATCTCCGGTATCATTTTACTTCAGAGGAAATTATTAAGTATGTGTGAGAAATATATTTCATCATAACTTATATTTTTTGCGTGTTCATGTAACAAAAGTGATAAAATTTTCTACAACAAATGAGATTTCGTTTTAATAGCGTATTATACTTTCATGGCAATTTTCTGATCGAGTTTAATTTTAATAAGCGGCAACAAAAAGAACATTTGTGGATATGTGGTAGTATTTTGTGGCTGGTTAATCGCTATAACTAAAGTACATGAGGCAATTTTAACATATAATTTACAAAATAAATTCTTGTTTTGACAAAATTGTGCTTAATATATA
>NC_068983.1:139773155-139775103 GCF_001194135.2 Octopus bimaculoides | reverse complement strand
ATATATATATATATATATATACATGTATATGTGTGTGTATGTATGTCATTATCCAGCTTTAGTTCAAGATTTCTAGCCAAAAATGAAAGAGCTGTTTTGTAACCTAGATCCAAGGCTCCTTAATTGGAATTTCAGCAACATGGACAGTGTACTTTTGCTTGTATGTATATATATGCAGATGTGTATGCTTTGCTTTATGTATGTATTGTCATACATATAATTGCATACCTACACATATATACTTAAATGAAAAATTTCTGGGAATTTTTGCAGATTGTTGCAGTTCCAGCGATAGATTGGATCTGATCTCTTTGCACCAGTGCTCCCCTTCCTGTTTATGAGAAGCATAATTTTTCAAGATTGGTATTTAGGTAGTGTGTTACATACCCCAGTGCTCCAATAATTACAGATATAAACCTAAATTTGTTATTTTGATAGAGTAACTGCACATTTCTCAATACTTCAGCGCGGGGATCTTCTGTTTCGAAGATCTTCAGCATTATGTGAACATCTGCTATACAGCTGATATTTCTCCTGTATCTCAAATCCTTATGCCAAGTTTATTGTGTTTATATTTTATTGACGTTTCTTTTTTATGAGTGGCTATGGCTTCCACCATACTGTGGGTTCTTGTTTCTTTGTCCTCGGGGTTTGTACGTACGTACGTATGTATGTATATGAAGGTTTGTCTGTTTAAGTGCCAGTTGAACGTTTAACATATGTACACTCTGAGTTTGCACATTAAGTTGTGCCGAAGGCAAATAGGTCAGGTGACTGAGAACTATAACAGATAGTCCAGAATTATGTTATAATGGTTTGAGGCAAACATTCATCAACTGTCTGCTACCAGCATTTCTAAATAGTCTAACTGCTCCTATACAAGCTTTTCCCCACTCAAAACAAATCATTTGTCAGAGTAGTCTAACAGTTATAATATTAGCTATTCGTTTCTCACATATGGAAGTTGAAGGGATAGTTCATTGTATATAGGTTTATACTCTTTTACACTTTTACTTGTTTCAGTCATTTGACTGTGGCCATGCTGGAGCACCGCCTTTAATCGAGCAAATCAACCCCAGGACTTATTTTTCGTAAGCCTAGTACTTATTCTATCGGTCTCTTATGTCGAACCGCTAATGAACGGGGACGTGAACACACCAGCATCGGTTGTCAAGGGATGTTGGGAGGACAAACACAGACACCCAAACATACACACACACACACACACACACACACACATATATATATATATATATATATATATATATATATATATATATATATATATATATATATATATATATATACATATATACGACAGGCTTCTTTCAGTTTCCGTCTACCAAATCCACTTACAAGGCTTTGGTCGGCCCGAGGCTATAGTAGAAGACACTTGTCCAAGGTGCCACGCAGTGAGACTGAACCCTGAACCATGTGGTTGGTAAGCAAGCTTCTTAACACACAGCCACACTTACGCCTATGTATATGTAAATTCTATTATGTTATATTATATTATATCATACGCATTATTATCTTAGGACGTTTTGAAAAGTGGTTGATATTCATTCTCTACATAAACTCTATCACTTAAATTCTGTAATTAATAGGCCATAACAATGCAATAACCTTAAACTGATTAAGGTGTTTTAATTCAATCTGCATTCATATAGGCGTAAGCTATAAATGCATATATATGTACATATGCATATGTATATATGTATGTATGTATATATGCATATATATGTATGAATATATATGGGAGA
The DNA here is from genome assembly GCF_001194135.2 of Octopus bimaculoides. Taxonomy (NCBI): domain Eukaryota; kingdom Metazoa; phylum Mollusca; class Cephalopoda; order Octopoda; family Octopodidae; genus Octopus; species Octopus bimaculoides. The sequence continues at coordinate 139,773,340 of NC_068983.1, read as the reverse complement.
TTATACAAAAAATAACAACAGACGAGGACAGGTGGTGTAAATAACAAAAGTATATATTAGTATGACGCTCGGGAATACGGAAAGTCTTTGACGTTTCGAGCTACGCTCTTCAACAGAAAGAATACGGAGACAAGGAGAAAAACACGGAGAAAAAAAAAATTGATTGTATGAATATATATGGGAGA
>NC_068983.1:139771816-139773030 GCF_001194135.2 Octopus bimaculoides | reverse complement strand
ATATATATATATATATATATACCCGTGCCTTTGCAAATAGCATTTGGACTGTACGTAATCTTAGAGCCTTCCTTCATCGTATTCATTTTTCGTTTGGCACTATGTTTAGAGTTACCCAATCATTTCATCGGCAGTGATTTTTTACTTTTATCTCCATAAAGGAAAAATATATTCTCCTTTCAATTGATAGTGTAACTTTCTCTATAAAACATCACTAACTTTCTTGTCATAAGAAATAAAAGAATACAGAAAAAGAAACTGCCGTAAATAGATCCCAATTTGCTGTGTTTTAATCGTCGCCAGTAATATCGTAATTGGTAGTTAACTCTAAAGGTGACTTCCAACAAAACTTTCAATGCATTCAATTCAGTCAGATATACATTTTGGCCGGAGACAAAATATAAAACCACTTAACCAAACGAAGAAGAAATCATTTTGTATGGCTTACATTCCATTTTTGTCTGTAAATATAATTACAGAAAACTCGGAGAGAGAGCGTAAGTCAATAGACAGGCTATTTGCTAGCATTTTCGATTAGAAACTTTCAGAGTTTATTGAAATCATTCACCTAACTTGAAAGTGATATTACATGAAGCTCCACAGGGTTCTAAATGCCGCAATAAGTCTGTCTGTGCTGAAGATTCCATTCCTTTTTCAAGCCGTTTTACTTTTCTCCTTTTCTCATAACCGTAGGCAACAGTCAATCGATTACTCCACGTATGACTTGGGTCAGATTTTGCAGGTGACTGTAGTTTGGAGACAAGAGCATTGTACAAATGTTTGAATACTGGGAATGGAGTAAAGAGTTGTAAGGCTAACACTAGTTCCAGTGGTTGTTTAAATTTCTGTTCAGCCCTGTTCTATTAAGCCTAGGATCAATATCTACCGTATTTTAAGTTTTCATTTTATGACGAAGAATACCTTAAAGCCTCTATATAACAGGGGCAAGTTAAAAGTTTCAGCATGTTTTCTATTTTGAGTATTAACTGCAGTGGTAACCAGCAAGGTTACAGGGTTGGCTCCTATGTAAAATATTTTTGGTAACTTTTTAGGTGCCCCAGTATTCAAAATTAGACATTGGCACTTGCCCCACATCAACCTGTAAAGTATCTATGATGTGACTTCTGGAAAAGGTGAGGCATAAATTGACAAAGATTTGGTGCTCATCTCAACTGCGTACACTGGAACAACACGAAAAGTAACGTTAACATATA
>NC_068983.1:139769097-139770287 GCF_001194135.2 Octopus bimaculoides | reverse complement strand
TAGTGTACACTTGCAATGAAACAGTTGGTTAGTAGAGAGAGATGTTCTCGTTGTGTGCATCGATTCCTGGTAGAGAGTGAGTATCATATACAGTTGCTGTTTATGCGTGAGAACAAAAATTGATTTATATATGTATAAGTAACCTAATTCCCTCCCTTTACCCATAAAAGTATAATTAACAACAAACTGAACGAGGATCTTCGGATGGGTGTTACTTGTAATTTGATGAATAAATGTTCACACATTTTGTCATATTGATTCAACCAGAAAAAAAGATGTTATATGCGTCTACGGAATACACAGCCACGAGTAGGCTGATAGCTGATCGAACAACTGCATAGAAACTGACGAGGAATCCGTAATATTATTTTCTACTCTAGGCACCAAGCCCAAAATTTTGGGGGAGGGGACCAGTCGATTAGATCGACCCCAGCACACAACTAGTACTAAATTTATCGACCCCGAAAGGATAAAAAGCAAATCAACCTCGGCGGAATTTGAACTCAGAACGTAAAGACAGACGAAATACATCTAAGCATTGCACCCGGCGAGCTAGCGCTTATGCCAGCTCACAATCTTCATCATGAAGTACATGTATGGTTGTGCTAGTGAGTGTTGCGGTGTGTGTTTGGTGTGTTTCTTTGGATGTGCATAAATTTGTGTGTGTGTGCGTGTGTGTGTTCGAGTATATATGTGGCGTTGTTTTGTGAGTGCGTGTAAATGTCTTAAATATGTCTGTATATGTTTGTGTGCACATGTGTATATGTGTGTATGCCTGTGTGTGTATGTGTGTATGTGTGCGTGCGTATCTGTGACTGTATACTTGCAATTGATTCGGATGCAATATACCAATGAAATATCGTCTGCAAAGGCAATGGCTATAGAGTTATTTGATTTGAGGAGACGCTGATAATTATAATCTTCAAAGGTGAAAATACGACAGGAAGTTAGGTTGTGAAACAGCTTTCAGACCATACAGCGAAGGAAAGCTGCTGTCTATATCTAATGGTCGTTTTACATGACTTACGGTATTAGTGCGATGGGACGTATGTGAGTATTTATATATCTTTGAGTAGGTATATATGGATACATATGGTGGGGAGGGGGTGCGTGTGTGTACGTGAGTGCTCATGCCGGGGAATTTTTCTGAATGCCAATTTAATATATATATATATATATATATATATATA
>NC_068983.1:139767235-139768266 GCF_001194135.2 Octopus bimaculoides | reverse complement strand
ATATGTGTGTGTGTGTGTGTGTGTATACATATATACGTATATGCATATATACATAATGCATACAAACATACATAAATATTTGTAAGATATTAATGAGAGCTCGCGTGTTAAAACTAATCTCGCTGTGTATTGGGAGGTTCATTACGCCAATAAAAATAACACACCCACTGCTTTATTACTGCTTCTTTATTGTTAGACAAGTGGTTAGATATCTAACCAAATCGATTAATCGGTCCTCTGTTTAATATTCTTGTGAAAAACACCGTCACACACACGCACATATTTATATCTCCAGGACTGTATACGCATATGTGTGTGTGTGTTACTGAATGTCTGAATCTCCTAGTTGTGACACAAGAGACTGATATATACACACTATTAATCTATCAACTGAGAAGTTATTGATAGAAATATCAAGATGTCTTAAAATTATTAGTTACATAAGATTCTTCATCATTTTGGCTCTGACGTTTGAAGCTGTAATTTCAAATACGGTTACAATAAGGGTGTCACTCGTGTGAGGAGAAATAGCATATATATTTGGGTTCAAAAGAAATGTCCTTTTAATTCTATCAGCAATGTTAGTAATGACTATAATGACGAGCTGCCAAGCCTTCAAAATGTGGCGTACTTCTTGGACAGCATGAGTGAGGTGGGAGTGTTTTTCTTGCGCAGACTGGCAACTTTCAATGTCTAGAGCAGAACATATCATTATTCAAAGAAGCAGATCGATATTTAGGCTTGAATAACAGAGACCAGATGACTATATACACCTCCTCATGCCCCATATATACATATAGATAGACAGATAGATAATATGTGTGTGTGGGTCTGTGGGTGTGCCTGTTCGTATAGATACAACATGAGACAGAGAAACAACGGGGAACTGGAAGTGTGCATATGTGTCTCCAAATAGTTAGCATCGGAAGCCAAGGTATTTCACTAGTTCGAAATAATGGTTAGCGTGATATAGGCAGGCTGGTCACTATACAAAATATACATATATATATATATATATATATATATATATA
>NC_068983.1:139763613-139767016 GCF_001194135.2 Octopus bimaculoides | reverse complement strand
ACACACACACACACACACACACACACACACACACACACATATATATATATATATATATATATATATATATATAATGATATTTTAACATCAATACTAGAACAAAAATACGTATTTGTATATAAAATGGGCATTGAAGATGGAAGCCAAGTACATTCAAACATAGATATCAGAATCGATTTACTGTCCTGAACAAAACCTTGGCATTCAAAGTCTATTTCAATAAATAGTGCAAATGTCTGTTTTACCAATTGAAACTGCTTCTCGTATAATTCATCTGAGTTAACTTAATTTACGATATTCATTCATTCTACGGTATTGAAGAACTGTGCCATTTATTTGTTACATTAACGGTTTATTTTTGTTTTTATTCTCTGATATTGTTTTTCTTTTTGTGTTTTTTTGTTTGGTGTTGCTTTATGTACATAAGAATTTTGCGGTGGTTGTCCATCCAACAGTGAAATGAATGTTTATACGGGAGTCGTGCGTATTCAAACCAATTCTCTTATATGTTATACATTTGAACACACAAGCAGACACACACACACATAAGCACACATAAACACACACACACGAACACACGAACCTACACACTAGCCCACAAACACACTGAAATATGTATATAGATATATATATGTAATTAAACAGATATATAAATGTCAAGTATATGTGTACGTTTATATATATCGCTTATCTAAATAGATATACACACACGCACGCACACACACACACACACACACACACACACACATACATATATATATATATATATATATATATATATATATATATATATATATGTATATATATATGTATGTATATATGTATGTATATATGTATTATGTCCAACTCGGTTCGTTCGTTATTCTCCTTCTCAGTGTTGATTGCAATATCCCTAGACACAGAAACTCACAAATACGTACACACAGACACACACACGTGTCTGTGTATGTGTGTGTGTGTGTGCGCGTGCGTGCGTGCGTGCGAATGTGTGTGTGTGTGTGTGAGTGAGTGTATGTGCGCCCGTGCGTGCGTTTACATGCTCATGTAGGTAAAACAAACGTCGAATACCAACGGTGCATACAATAGCATCATGCTCCATTTAGATAAATAGACATCAGGAAAAGTTACCCAGAGATGCACATTAACGATCTTCAGGTACCTGGGAATAAGTTGAAAAATACCATGGCTTATATATGGTTTTATGCGGTGTAGTGATAATTACTTATGCTACTCATTAAGCATACATTTAAATTGACTGAACACCACGTTACGTCTTTTCATTATAAAAGGAAACTATTGGTTGAAACCGATTGACATTGAATGAAGTATTTAAAACGTGAGTCCAAACTGAATGGTAAACTAAAATATAAAATGTTCCTATATATGTTGAAATATATACATATATAACAGATACAATGAACGAAATGATCATAAGTTTTTAAAAATACATTGTTGAACGAAAACAATTAAAATGAAAAATTGCGACAAAAGCAAGTGTAAAACAAAGAGGTAATTCAAAAGTACATAAATAAGCTTGCTATAAAGGAAGACGATATGCAGGCAAAGTCAAATTGGAACTCACAAAAGAATATCTGAAAGAGAGAAAATAGCAGAAGTTAGAAGAATATGTTAAAGGAAAGGATATGCAAGATAAGCAAACGAATACTGAAATTGACAATTTTGTATCAAATATGGAGAAATACTAAGTGCAATTCATGAGGGAGCTTTAAGCGATTAGAAAACATGTACTAGATAGAGACATTAGATAAAGTGGTATTATTAGTGAAGGATACAAAGAAGGCAAATAATAAAGAAATACGGGAACAATATTATAGTGGAAAAGTCCATCAAACTAAAAAGGATGAAATTCAATTTCGCCAAAAATGTAAAGACGTCGAGAAAATATTCATGGAAATGTATGAAAAAAGTCGATCCAATTAATTCCGTGAAGGAGTAACAATCTAAAAAAGAAAAGTGTAATAAAAGGAATAATAAAAGACGTGTCTATAACCTATACTTTGATCGATAAATGTTCATACTGAAAAATGAAATCATATATCTCTCATGAAATTATATAAATATCGAATAGGACAATTGAAATTCAGGATTACAAAACTATACTAAAATACATCTATCATATTCGAAGTCATGATAAATACAATAAAGTCTATGCGGTATTGGGAAGTTGCAATATTAATATATTAATCTTTCCGTGGCAAAACTCAGAATCAGACACGACGAAGATTGCCTACAACAGTTCAATAGTTTAGATTTACGGTTCGAGGCCGATTTGTCATGAAATAGGTCAAAATATTTTTCATCTAAGCGTAACTGACATTTTATAGAATGTCGGTAGGACTCATACCTGTTTAGGCTTGCTCTTTCTCAGACAGACTCTCGATTTTGAAATAGATGGAAACAGATCCTTTTAAATGGCATAGATATTTTCATGAAATCATTAATGATCTCTTTTCTCGATAGTTAACTGAATTTTCGTGTCCATAAAATCTCGTATTCATGCTGCTGTCTTTAAATCCAGTTTAACTATAAATCTAGAACTGTTATCATTCTGGGTTTTAGATCCATCAACAGTCCTTTTAATCAGGAATTTGTCTTTAAGGAGACATTAATAGGATCTTTACAATTGTGTTTAGACAAGTCATCATATCTACAAGATTTATCGAGTCTACTTATATCGTGCTGTGTAACGAACGAGGCGAAGATTTTACAAGCAAGAATAGCTCATTTATTGCTGTTTTCTACATAATATTCCTGAATATATATGGTCCCTGGTGAAACACCTAGATGATAAATATTAAAATTCTGTTGTTACATAATATATTCTTCATCGAACATCAACTTCTTTCTCGTTCTACTTCAGCTTATTTTGACTGCAAAAATAACGGATCTCCTTGGAGAATACGCTTTTATTAACTGTTTCATTGTAGAAAGAAGTGGCCAGTTTAAAGGTCATGTCTGGGCACTAACACTACCCTCATTTTAAGTATATTGCATGGGTGAAGCAATCGTAATTAACAGGTGTAGCTTACAATAAGGCTTAAAACTTTTACATCACTGATTTAAAAGTCATGTATATGCAAGACGTAGATGGATGCATACAGGTATTACCGCAATACCGACTTCATTTCTGTGGAAGAAAAGTAGTAGTTAGCAGTTCGTAGAAGAAGTGAAAGAGAGAAGTGAGAGGCAGATAGAAGGAGGATGCAAACGGCTTAAGGAAGGGAATCGGAGAAATAGCAGAAAAGCAAGTAGAGATTAGAACTAAAATGCGAGGAGCGGAACGGTAAAGTGAGTAATCACATGACTGAAGCGAAATAGTATATATACTACAAGTAATATATATATATATATATATATATATATATATATATATATATATATA
>NC_068983.1:139750067-139763495 GCF_001194135.2 Octopus bimaculoides | reverse complement strand
AGAGAGAGAGAGAGAGAGAGAGAGAGAGAGAGAGAGAGAGAGATACATATACCCACATACACGCACACATGTCTGTATGCATGTAGGTTTGTTTGCATACATGCGTGTTTATCGTGCGTGCGTATGCGTATACATATACATATACTTTGCACGTGTATATAGGCACATGTAGATAGATAGTCAAAGAGTCAAAGAGAAGAGAAGAGACAGAGAGGCGGTGAGACAGGCACAAATAGAAAACGATAGATTCATTTCTTTTCATATTTTTCTGCGCATTCATGCCTATGAACGTTGTTTTCGTTGGAAACACATGGAAACGCAAGATTCTAATAATACAAAGAATATATAATAGAAATGTAGGGGTAGGTGTATTCGTGTATCTGAGATATATGTTTAGGTAGATTATTGAACATTTTACTCATGGTTCATGGAATCAAAACCAATACAGCTCTACTTTTGAAAAAAAATAAAAGCTATTTTTGTCAGTTCAGTTATTAAAGCAATGCACTTGAGAATTATATTTGGATTAGACTAGTGACCTATTCTGGTAGAAGTTTATATCTCATTCATCATACTGCATAAAACGGAAGCCAAACTGTAGCTTTCAGTATAGACTTGGTAGCTATGACATAAGAGTCGCATATTAATTCCCAAAAGTGTCAGTTTTTAAAGAGATAAAGCACTTCAGATCTCATCAAACACTTCCATACTGTTAAAATAGCGCGGATCGATTGAGGTTTTAGTGAATATGCAAATTTCCTCAGGAAATTAAAAACATGACATGTCTTTGTATTGTCTAAATGTACACAATTCTATATGAATTATATATTTTTCAGTCTGACAATAGTTCTGAGGATACTTAGAATAAATAAATATTTCGTCTATTTTGTTAGTCTTTTTCAATCGATTGCCTGAAGCCGATCGCATGTATTTGTATTTTATAACCATATATCCTAATCTGTTTACTCTCAGTAATTATTTGAGAAGATCACAATTGAGTAGCTGTGAAGATTGAGTGCCCAGTAGCATCTGAAAGAGTCAATATTTCTTATCTTTCCCCCATTTCTATCTTATCTCGCTATATATTATTTCTCCAGCATGATTCGTCTACATATCTGCAAATTGTTATAAGATATGAATAGATTTCACAATAGAAATCAGATAACACTGAATTAATAATAAATACTTATTTTATTCCTCGCCATCTGGTCGGCGATTTATGTCTATAAGAACTATTGATCACTGTGATATCAGAAATGAACTGTCCCCGTCCACGGCTTCTTGTTCTCAGCTGCCATGGTGATGTTGTTATCATCAAGGCCTAATCAGCAAATACTTCACTTAACGATATTCTTGTACCACGATCAAGATAGACTTCGATTTCTAGTTCGCTACAGAATTTGTTATTGGCTACGAAATTACTTCAAATATTTAGGCATACACCTAACAAGTGAGAATTCAGTACATCAATGTTATTTTCATATTAGTAATTTTGATCTTTACAGGTTTTAAGTTAGCCTTCACCGGGCGTTTTCAGTTGATATTCATGATGACTAACATGGCACTTCAGAATGAATGTATTATATGATATGTTTCCGGTGTATTGTCCACGTCTCCGAAAACTGTACCGAGTGTGGATGGTATTTCTGCTCGGTAAGATGTGCATTACCTTATATCGACACGTGATATTTGACCCACATTCGCACTTTCAACCACATGAGTCCCAAACTCGAATTATCGGGTGATCTTTCTTGTTACTGAGTCAACCATCATTATAAAGTGATTTGCTCCACAATTATTTCTAATTTGTAGTGAAAATTTCAGGTTTTGCTGCCTAGATCAAGTCACTACTAGGCCAATAAACAGCTTCTGATGTGAATTTTGGAAGCCCAATGTTGTGCTTACATCAAATCAGCCATGCACGAAGCTCAACTACCCACTTCTGTTGCACTATAGGAGGCAAAGGTACAATTACAAGCAAGTAGCATTTCTCTCACTACCATATGTATGGTCTTGGTCTAACCCTTTTGTTGCCTGATCAGAAGATTCAAAGAAAATGTTACATTTCCTCTGAGATCAGTGTGCAGCCTACACACCAGGATAGAAACTGCACATATCAATGAAATCAACAGCACTTTGCAACTAAATTGTTTGTTTTCGCACCCGCTCAACTTTATCTTCTGGATATACTGTTGAAATTGTGTCTTTCATTGTCTGAATTTAACGTAGATTGATTCAGTTTTGCGTTCCCTGTAATATTTCTGGCAAGCTTTGTTATTTCATTCTAATAGTGTAGAAAGATTTGTACTCTAAAACCAAAAACAGATATGATGTCTTCATGGATGTTTACTGCATTTTTCACATTACCATAATGTATCCTGTTGTTGGGTGGGGTGGGTGCAATTGAATATGTAGATCATTTCGTTTTTTTTTTTCACAGAATTGTCTTCCCTTTCCTATTCTTATCAGTTCATTAGCTTAGGAGATACAATGAACGATTGTCAGTGATCAAAGCACTTGGTGGTCTGTTTTTCATCTTTCACATATCCATCAACTGCAATTAATATGTGTTATATTATACGACTATAATGTAGCATTATATCATGCAGAAAATATTCCGTAGATTCTTTTGTTTGTAAATGATGTTAGTAAATATGGGCTCTACTGGTGAACAACGTGAGATATAGTTGACATATTGTGTTGCAGTTTTCCACTCTGTACCGCTCAATAATATCAAGCCACCACCTTGCATCTTATCAAATTGTTATTAGCTTGTCTCCCTGTGTAATACATTATTAGATGGTCTCACTGGTCACCGTGGATACGATTACTTTCTCTGAATTGTTGACCACTTCCATTGTTACACAAGAGATATCATGATGAGAAGGAAAAGAATTTAAATGCAGCAGAGCAGACATTTTAACTTCATAATCTCATCATTGACATCGATTTGTACTTTGGAGGTGCTACCTATCTGAAAAGAAATTGCTAAAAGAATGTGTACCCTATATATGTGATACCAATTATTCTCATAGTCTATTCCACAGAGTACTGTGATATTGGGATTGTACATTTCAACCACTATGCGAACGGAGCTGTGTGACTGTAAGCAATCACACACTCCTACTTGGCACCAAATGCAATCATTCCACTAAAGCAGATACGACCTATTCTATTTCTGTATCTTAGTAAATTCTCCGCTCTGTTCAGTGATTGCAACACAAGTTCTATTTCTTGGTAAGGCAGGTTTTTCGTAAGTTAATCGTTATTCAACTGGATTGTTCTGCACTGTTTAGAAAGAAAATAAAAATCTAAATGCTAATAGATTTTGCAGTTCGTAGTAATAGATTCTCAAGGGGGTTCGTGCGTTTCGTATAGGCCTTGAAAGAAATGAAGGATAGACTATACAATGTTCTCCGAATATCTGCTATCATTTTCAAGTTATTTTTTTGTCATTCTGTACGATGTCAAAACGGGTTGGGTTGCTGCCTTCGTGGCGTAAGCCTCGAAATCGAACAGTAAGTTGAGGCTTACGGAATTTCCACTACATTAATAAACTCAAAACATAAAAAGATATGAAATCGATTGCCACGTCACGTTGCCATCCCTAAAAAGTCAGTGGGTGAAACGATTAAAACATTTAAAGATATTAACGAAGATATCTGACTTCTACGTTGTGAGTGACATTAACAACTTCAGTCAGGCTGATTTATCGCATTAATCAAAAACGCAGACTTGAATAAAGTAGCATAGATGATAAAGCGTAGATGTGGAATGTTAAATCTATAACAAACTGATGACAGTAAATGCAATTGATATGTGCTGTGTTCTTGACACGTTTATGACGTGATTTCAGGTAACAATTTGTAACGAAATGATCCTGAAAACATACAAATTGTATTATATTTGATTATTTATGGAGTGCATTTACATAATATAATTTCAAGAAAATATGTTCTTCATTTTTAATATCTTTATAATTTTCTTTTTCTTCATTTGTCTCTGACATATCTGTAGGTTATATATTCTGATTATATTTTTTAGCAATTTCTCTTTAACTATTTTCTAACCATGCATTATTGTTTTCTTTCTTTTCAGGTAAGACATGACTTAATACAATAACGTGCATCCTTCTATCTGCAATGGTAAGCAAGATCAACATTCAGACAGCTGAAATAGGTATACTAATACTTGCAGTTTTGTTTTTGGTCGCCAGGTAACATTCATACCTACAAAAACTTATTAAAAGGACATGTGGGAATCTATACAAGTAGTTAAATATAAAGTAGTTCGGAATATGACGTGATACAATATATGTCGTTTATTTTTGCAATGGTGAATATACTAGATAAATTGCATATATAAATATATAGATCTAGAATAAAGCAACTAAAACAATTTTTCCAAATCCGAATGAAAACCAACAGTTGGGCTTGATCAAATATAGTGAGAACCCCTACAGCCATTCAGTCGTAGAAACACCCGGTTTATACAAAGTTCTCACCAGCAAAGTTTGGTTTCAGTAGAACTAAGAGAGGTACCACATTCTCCGGGCGATATTCCTTCTAGTATCCTAATTACTAAGATTTTTTATTGGTTTTCGAATTTTGCTTTTACATCTCTATGTTAGTTTTTTGGTTTGCTCGTTGCTGTTACCCTGTCTGTTATCACTTATCATCCTATTGTTGCTCAATTTAGGAATGGTACCACCGAATTGGAATCCTTTTGTCAATTTCTCTTGCGGAGCAAAATTTGATAGTTTTGGCATGCTCAGAGAAGGAGGCATGTGTTCAGTAATTTTATAACAGGCACATCGAGTTTTGTGGTTTACTGATGTCACTTGCTGTACCGCCGTTTACCTTTCTTTCTCTGCTTTTACAGTTCCTCAGAGAGGAAGGGATTTAAATATCCCATTCTTCAGCGTAATTTTCAATTGTGTTTTCTACTGTGCACAGTCAGTCTTGTTTGTAGTTTGTAGCTGCAGTATGGCAGAATGAGCATGTTCTTCGTGGATACTTAACTCTTGAATATCCTAAGAAAGCCCAACAAACAACATGATTTGTAGTCATTTCGGCGTTCACCGCGTTACTGCTTTCGCTATAAATGTGAAGAAATATAAATGAGCAGCATCGATATCTATATATATGTCATTGAAAGGCATGTGATGGGCTTCCCCATGTATTTGGACAGTAGAATAAAGTAAGTGACCCGTTTTTACATTTACTTACTTCACAGAATAAAGTAAATACTCCACTGTCACAAATGTTCAATGCGACAAATTTCTATCACATTCTTGTGATTTCTCTATTCGATAGGCGCCAGTTCGGCTGTGTGGTAAGTAGTGTGTTTCCCAACAACATGCTTTCGGATTCAATCTCACAGCGTGGGATCTTGGGCATGTCTTCAACTATAACCTGCAGCAGACAAAAGCCGTGTGAGTGGATAGACGTATATATATATATATATATATATATATATATATATATATATATATATATATATATACTGGAGGCGCAATGGCCCAGTGGTTAGGGCAGCCAACTCGCGGTCATAGGATCGCGGTTCCGATTCCCAGACCGGGCGTTGTGAGTGTGTATTGAGCGAAAACACCTAAAGCTCCACGAGGCTCCGGCAGGGGATGGTGGCGAACCCTGCTGTACTCTTTCACCACAACTCTCACTCTTTCTTCCTGTTTCTGTTGTGCCTGTAATTCAAAGGGTCAGCCTTGTCACACTGTGTCATGCTGAATATCCCCGAGAACTACGTTAAGGGTACACGTGTCTGTGGAGTGCTCAGCCACTTGTGCGTTAATTTCACGAGCAGGCTGTTCCATTGATCGGATCAACTAGAACCCTCGACGTCGTAAGCGACGGAGTGCCAACAATATATACATATATATGCGGTGAGTGTGTGTATTTACGTCAGAGTTTCTCCCGTGCCATCGTTTGACAACCCGAACTTGTGCGTTCATGACCTTATAACTTAGCGATTCCAATCGTATCAAGCTTACAATAAAGATAACTAGTCTCGTTTCATTCGAACTAAAACTTCTCCGAACTGATGCCCCACCATGGCAGCAGTGTAATAACTGAAACAAAAAAGGATACAGATTTTTAAAAATATATATTCATATTATCTCTGTGGCATGTATCTTTCTCTGCGAGTTTGAAGTCGAGGAGGCGCGAAAAAATCTAGACTTCAAATATATAGCTTTATATAGGTGTTTGAAAAAGTCTTCTGGGTGATGTCTATAAGATTTATTACTGACAATACTATAACACTGAGAGAAACAATGTTTGTCTTATATATTTTTGTGGCGTCGTTTATTTTGTTCTCTCTAAAATAAATTTCCCACATTCTTGCTGACTTGGTGAACAACAGAAAAATATTTGATATTGTTTTCACTTTAGCCATATATTCTAATCGGTGTATTCAAAGTTCTGTCATTGTTGCTTTGTTTACTTTCTGCTGGGGCTGTTTAGGGCTCAGCGGATTTATCGCGCGCAAATCTTTGATCCTAAGAACGATATACATAATATGTGTGTGTTACAGTAAAAATGTTGGGTGTAGTATATATTGGGTATAGTGTGTTACTGTAGATATAATGGGTGTAGCGAAAACGTTTGCAACAGAATTGCTAGTTCTCTGGTACAAGATGTTGGTGAGCGACCGACTCATCATCTCAGACTATTACTTTTGTTTTCAAATCTCAAGATGTGGTCTGAGTGGATTTAAGAACCGGTATCGAAGCCCAATCAGTGGTCAAATATACGGTTAAAAACTCTTGACCTAATATGGTCACATACATAAAACATTGTAAAATGTTGGACAGCCGATTCAGCTAAACTAAAGTGCCTTTTACTTGTGATGACTTGACGTTATAGCAATGAAATGAAATGCTGTTTAACCTCCAGTACGCTCCTCACTCATCGTATTATCGAACCGGGTGTCAACAGCGGTCTTTCCGTAGCACTTACATAGCTTTACCTGCCTTTTAGGTCTTCTGGATACCAAAATCACTTATATATATATATATATATATATATATGTGTGTGTGTGTGTGTGTGTGTGTGTGTGTGTGTGTGTGTGTGTGTGTGTGTGTGTGTGTGTGTGTGTGTGTGTATGTGTGTATGTGTGAGTACGTGGGTGTATGTGTGTGTATTCAGTAAATGTGCAGCGCATACCATCAAACTGACCGTAGGGTACATATATACGAATCCCAATATACGCACCATGGATACCCGTCTGATAAAAGTAAACCAGGCACATGCAGAACAACCATATATCCGCAACGTTGTGATCACATATCAAGATAACTACGTATGACCTTGCAAGTGGAGCCCACTTAGAGCTTTATACACGTTAGCAGAATACCCCACCCAAAATGTCTCTGTTATACAACTTAAGTAGAATACCCCAAACAAAATGTCCCTGTTGCTTAATGATAATAAACGAAACACCTATATCTAGAGTTGAATTTTGCATATCCCAAAGAACTCCTTTCAACAGATACCTATGACGCTCCCCCATATTCGTGCTCGTGATCAGAGACGCACATATCATCAGCCACAATGGGACAGGCTCAAATGAGAGGATATATCTAATATGACGCCTCGGCCCTTTGTCTCAAACCATACCCGGGCTTGGAGACACTTACAACCTCTGATAGTGTCTGCTACTGTCGAAGTAAGACACAACATTAGGAGTAACTTATTTCCTTTAATATAAATTCGTTCTCCTTAATATACATTCGTACGTTTTCATTTATTTGCTTATTACTGTTTCTAGGAATTGTTCGTGTGGAATATATTGCTATATATTATAATATCCAGCTGTTTTGTTTTCTGCTGGTTGTTTCTATATGGCTTATTCCAATCCTTTACTTCTCTCAATCGTTGTTTTTAGATGACTACACTTGTTTTTTTTTGTTTTACCTCATTATTGGAACTGTTCGCCTTCTAGTTACTTGTTCTATGTTTTCTTTTATTCGGATGGATTGTGACATTGATAGATTTGCAATTATATTATTTTACTTCGTCTTGTGTGCACAATTGTCAGCTGGATTGTTTTGTGTTACTATCCTCATATAGAATAGATATTAATAAAAACATCATTATCACGTTTATGCCCTTACAAGTTGTCATTAGATTTCTCCTTTTTTTTTTCTTTACATATTGAACTAGAGTTATTCGTTTTCTTTTCAAAATATCTATGTACGATATATCTGTGCTATTGCGTCATTAACGTAACTTGCTTTTTACACAAGATTTTAGTAAGCTACAACTGTGAGGCTTCTGGGACAGTTTGCGTCAGCTGTACAACCGCATTTAAGCTCCATAACCATCTTTGGTTAAAGTCGTCGGTTACAGAATGGCTAACGGATCAGCTTCCAAAGCAGAAGTTGTTTCTTTTTTTCGACACTCTGTGATGATTTTAAATCCCGTCAATTTCAGTTCTTGCTACTTTTAGTATTCGATAAGCTGCTAGTCTAGTAGTAGAGCTAGTTCCTCTCTCCTTCCCTCTCTCTCTTTCTCGCTTTCTTTCTTTCTTTATGTCTCTCTCTCTCTTTCTCTCTCTCTCTTGCTATCTCTTGAGTTATCTATCTACCTCTTACCGTTTACATGCCGTTGCGTTAAGATGAGGGAGTTGCGAGTGTTATTGTATATAAAGTGGCATCTGAGACGTTTAACCAAATCATAGAATATTGACACAAAGTGTTCTTCAGTATCGCATAAGGGTTTTCATTTGTTTTCTTTTAATCAGTTCCATTCAGCTCCTTCATTTCACAGAGGATTATGTTCGTTCTAGTTAAAGCAGTTAATTTAACGCAGCGATACAATGTGAATTCCCGTTTTGTTGTAGCGTGTCAACGAGGGGTTTCTTGATCATTGCCGGAATTTCCAGTTAAAGCTTGTTCAAGCCGTTCTGTAAGTCCCTTAACAGAATGATACATTTGATTAACTCGGACAGAGATACAACATTCCCGATGATCTCCTCTAGAATGCGTTTCGTAGTGAACGTGGTTCATCATTAAACGCGTTTTTTTCCAGTGCCTGAAAAAGTCATCTGTTGGACACACTGTAATGACAGAGTTTCAGTAATCTGTTTCACGAGAATATCTATGCCATCTCAGTATTTTATGTTCATAGAGAGAACAAGCAGATATTGTTTGCAAACGGTAACATAATGATGATTTTTTATATTCATTAGAATTCCAGTTTGAGAATTATATATATTACCAACTGGCTATATCATACTTGACGAAGGCGGCTGATGGCAATGGGGCAGTTTGCTTCAGCAACGTTTAATACTCGAAAGAACCAGTTATATTATTGCTATTTTTAAATCAGTGTTTTCCCTCAATAGCTAAAGAATATGTCGTAGTGTCTGTGTTTTTTAATTAAAAATCTTCAAATTGCTCCTCTCTACGTTTCTAGGGTAATAATGCTTAACAGTATTCTGTCCGTCATTACTTTCAAAACCCACCGAGGTCGACTTTGCCTTTCATCATCGCGGGCTCAACGAAATAAGTAGCAGTTACGCACTAGCGTCGATGTAATCGACTTGTACTTTCCCCAAAGTTTCAAGCCTTGTACCGAGAGTACAGAGGATTATTATTATTATCGGCTCTCAATCACAGGTTTTGTTGGAGCTCCTGAAGTCTAGCATGCGTACTGGGCTTACTACCTTCACTGTATGGTACCATGCTATTACTTATTTTCCGCTATCTGATACTATCCTGATTAATCTGGTGGTGCCAAGGAGGCAGGCCTTTGATAACAGTTCTACTGAGCACTCTATTCCAATTTTCTTTACATTCACCTAGATGCCTTCTGATACTGTTCCCAAGTACCCAATAATAATTGGTACTATGTTCACCTTCTTCATTCTCCATAGCCGGGCTACTTCGTACTTAAGACTGTTGTATCATTTTGTCTTCCTTCTTGACTGCTCGTGGGTTAAAGTGTTATGTAAAATCAACTATATAGCATAAGTGGTGCACCTTGTCCACTATTACAAAGTCTATGCTCTAACAATTGATCTGTTTGGATTGGGGAATCCCAGAAGATTTTGCTAGTCTCCGACTCTGCCATTCCCTGAGTGCTTCTATCTCTATCTTCAGGTCAACCCTCTTCATCTACTGCCACCTGCCTTCTGTACCTGTCTTGGCGTTCATATCTCTTGCAAACGGACAGTACAATTTCTTTCCTTCCATGTTTTTCATTTTTTTTTTGTTTTTTGTTCCTTTCCTGTTTAAATGTTTCTTTAGTTACACAATTTTCAGTCCGGCCTTCTTCATGTGTTTCCACGGCAATTTTTACACATCATCCTAGGCTGTTTTCCTCTGCTTCGATACAGTCCTGGGAACTGATTAAACCTCTCCTATCCTTTATTCTGCACAAGTGCAGCCTATCGGTGTCATTCTTTGAGTGGAAGACTCCTTGTACTGTAAACATTTTTCTCATGTTGGTATCAATTTTCTTCATTTCTCTCTTTTCCAATTTTATAATTCCGACACCATACCGAAGTCATGATATCGCCCACGTATTAACTGCTTGGATTTTATTCCAACCAGTCATTTCTGAGCGCAACACCAACCTCAGTCTTCGGAAAGACTTCATCTTCAGTTGCTCTTTCATTTCCTTTTCCATTATCTCATTGCATTATCTAGTGCACCAACGTATTTGTATCCTTTCGTTTCAATTTGCTTAATCAAGTTTCTATTCGGTAATTCTATTCCTGCTAGGAACTGTACCTTGCCTCTTTTTAGATACATTATTCAGCACTTCTTGAGTCCAAATTCCATTCTAATATCAGTACTAAAACAGTGGACCTTGTTCACCAAGGAACTCACTCGTGTCTCATCTTTGTCATACAGATTCCATGGAGAGGAAGTGACTGATTGCTTTGGAGTTTCCTTTAGTTAGTACCACAGGTTCATTTTCCTAAGTATCAAGATGAGAATCATGCAGAGAAGAAAAAGCAACAGGGATAGGTTATCACCCTGGGAAATCTCTCTTCTGATAATAAGGGTTCCAAAGCTTTTTCAGTAAGATACCAATTCAGTTTTCAATCCCACCATACTTGTTTGCAGGAAACATGTTACATTCTTCGCAATTCCAAACAAAGCTAACCACTATATTATCCACGAATGTGGAATCATATTATAAGCTTTGCAATAGTCAATCCAGGTCATTCCCATATTTGTTCTCCGTTTACAAACTTGCATTACCGTTTTGTCTATCAATGGATGATCTTTGAAATCTTGTCATCTCCTTCTACAGCCTTTGCGTTCCGGTAGTAATATATCATTCTGATCAAGAGATATATCATTCTCATCAATAAATTTATAACGTTTTTCCTACAGCTTGGTCTTAATTTTCCATTTCTCTTGTGATCTTTTCTACCTCCAATTCCGTCATACACTTCCTTCTTCTAATAGCATTAGTTTGATCTACTAATCTCTGCTAGTCGCTTTAAAATAATTTTCTCTACCCAAACTGATAACTCCATTTTTTTTATAGCCCATTCTTTTAGGTACGCTTTCTAAGCAGCATTGCACCATTATCCTGTTTTCTTCGCTGGCTTACTTCCTTCTCCATATTCTATTGTCTTTTGATACTGTATTAAGTTAACAGCTGTAGTCAGTCTGAATATTTACAGAATCACTGGCGAGCGAGAGGCCTTCCCTTAAAGGTCCAGATGCATTTCCACTTTTACAATCAGATTTTCTTCGGAAACCCCTGTATTTCATAAACTGAGCCAAGGTAACGTTCGTCACCAACGTCATCACTACTATTATTTCTCGCAACATGAGAGTAAATGTACATTACCTGCAATCTCAACTGGACTACTTCCTTGAAAATCATAAGGCAATAAGTGATGAGCAAGGAGAACGATTCAACTAAGACATCGAGAACATAGAGACTAGGTTTCAAGGGGGGGGAGAACCCCAGCAAGGTACTGTCTACTGCAGGTCACTACAAAGGGATTGTCATGATACAATTTATTCACATAGAGCACCAAAGAGAAATTTTCATTCTTTGAGTAATTGAAACTCCGTTTACAAGAGATATCTACATTAAGGTGTGTAATTCAACATTTTGTGTAATATATGTTAAACAAAGGAAATTATTGTTTGCTTTGTGTTAGTTTCTTATTTCAATATTGCATTTATTGTCAAAAGGGATATTTTGTTTAACAAAATGAATTCATGTTCAACAAAAAAACTTGACGTGATAGAAAATTGCTGAGGGCATTTCTGAACCAGCACCATTATATTAGGTAGGACTAATTGTAAAAAGCAAGGCAATAAATTTTTTTTCTTCAGAAGTGTTCAACAGTGTAGTTGAAAAGAATAACTAGCATGGTAGTGTTGGTTGCAGGCAGCAAGTCCGTTGCGCGTGCAAAACTCCAGGTGTTAAAACAAAACCTGAGGCAAAAAAAAATAATAATAGTAATAATAATAATAATAATAATAATAATAATAATAATAATAATAATAATAATAATAATAATAATAACAATAATAATAATAATAATAACATACAGAAAATCGCACTAGTAGGTACTGCACACATTCTACGCAAAACACTTTCAATACAGTAAACATAAGAACACCACAGCAAACCACAGCACATACCCAAGGCGCACAGAGCTGCGCACGGTAGTGAAGCGAAAGCACGTTATAAAAATAAAACTACTGAACAATAATAATAATAATAATAATAATTAATATAGTAGTAGTGGTGGTAGTAGTAGTAGTAGTAGTAGTAGTAGTAGTAGTAGTAGTAGTAGTAGTAGTAGTAGTAATATCATTTGTCATGTCTTTCTCATTTTCCCATGTAGATATTACATTGTGTTGTAATCGTCAGTAAGAAGAGGTCAATAAAGTATCAAACATTTAATCTACAAAGTGATAGAAACCGAGTTGTTATCGACTCATTATACGTTATATATTTTTTTTATTTTCATCACATTCGTTCTTTGTAGTCTGTTGTCCTTTGCTTTGTGAAAAATTTCCCCTTTTTTTCATTACTCCGTTTATCTTTTTATATTTACCACGTTTTCATCTATCGACATACGTTAATTACTTAAATGCTGTGCAAGAAGAGTGAAGCTATCATATGCACTCATGTAAAAAGTGGTGACATATGACACAAGATTAGAATCCAGACATTATCTCCTGAGATTAATTATATAAAAAAAAATTTCTCGTCTTATTGCAATAATAAATTGTTTCTTGGACAAATTGATTGATCTTCATACTACACGATAGGTCAAAAGTAATTATATGAAATGACTATCAAAATTAATTACTTACATTTCATGTGACAAAGCATCGTTATCTTCTTCTTCTTCTTCTTCTTCTTCTTCTTCTTCTTCTTCTTCTTCTTCTTCTTCTTCTTCTTCTTCTTCTTCTTCTTC
>NC_068983.1:139744746-139749842 GCF_001194135.2 Octopus bimaculoides | reverse complement strand
ATATATACATATATATAGAGATAGAGATACACACATATATTCCTTGTTTTAAGTATTCCTCCGTGCTGTAATGTTAATTTGGGGCTGATACATTATTTTGGGCTAAAGAGACCATCTTACACATTACTTTTTCATTGAAGTGTCTAAATATCCGACAAGTGATAAGAACAGAATAAACGAGATAAATATTTTTCAAAAAACAGACCAAAAGTAAATTTGTAGAAAGAGAAATAATTATTGAGTTATGCGAGATAAACGGAAATGGCCACTTATAATGGCCGCCTTCTTATAAATGTTACAAACGCTATCAAAGAAATCTATATCCGTTTTTTTCCCTTCTAATTGCGTAGCTCTAGATTAAAGCCGATCATGTTCTATATGAATACAGGATGATTTTGTTTGTAGTTCTTCTTATTTGAAACGTTATATTTTATTATGGAAGGGAATATGGATAAAATATAGACCATGAAGAGTTAGTGACGTCATCTTGAATCAAAACATCGTCACTTTTTAAACTTAAAAGTAGTTACACCACACTCTTTGGCAAGTAAAACATGCTATTGTCGTGTTCATTATATAAACAATTCTATATTATGTAATGAATGCGATGCATAAGATGATTCGCATCGATTTTCAAGAGCATATCTCATTTCAGAAGACTAGGATATCTTAAATTTGGTATGAAACTGTCAAACCACTTCTGATAACGATATCTCCTTCTTGCCTTAGAAATTCTTTGCATTTCTTGAAATATTTGTATTTACTATGACTAAACACAGACTTATGTTTGGCACAGTGTGCTATCTCGGTGCATTTTATTTGTGTTATCTCTATACATTTTATTAACCTAATAAACCGGGAGAGATGAGCGACTATTAATAATTTTCCTTTCTGTAGTCAGGCATTCTTGATATAACTTACTCTTCACTTTGAAAATATTGATTTCTTTTAGATATGAACTTGGTGGATTATAAAGTGAAAAGGATAATATAATGAATTAAAGTCAACTTATTCAAGCATTCATTATTCGTTGACAGAAAGAAAATCATGAAAGTCAAACGCTAGATCATAAGGTAGAGAAACTAAAATATATAGCGAACTTAGAGCAAGTTTGTGCAAACAGCCAAGAATAAATATGCTTCATATTTTTTATGAATTAATTTCGTGGGATTTTCATTATTTTATGCAAATAACGTACGTAACAGTCTACCTACAAAAATTCATTAGACGTCGCTGTTTCGTATGTATGTAACAAAAATTGTTTACTTCTGTTAAATATATTTCCAAGACATCTAAATAATATATTGTTGATTCGTTAGATTTTCCTAGCTTTTGCTACATTGCTGGAAAGATGATTTCTTAAAAAAAAAAAGAAAATTAATGGACACTCTTGAAGGATAATCTATAAATTTTGTTACTACTTTATGTTTTTATTGCATTTTTGACCTTAACACACATAAACAATTTTAGGGTAAGTGTTCTGTAACTGTTCATCAACCATCCATATAGTGATCATATAAAGGTAGTCTATTGAGTTACTTGGATTCTAATTTTGTGTGTGAATCCTCAAGAGTATTGACTAAAGCTGGAGAGTAGAAACGTAAGTGAATTTTACTGGAAATATATTCCATGTTCACTCTATATTATATAATAATCATATTACACTATATGTAAACCATGTAGTATAATTATACATTTGATTTGGCAATGTTTGATCTTTTGCTTCTTTTAATATCAGAAAGTTGACAAAGAAGTTTATTTGATGACCAGAGTTGCGCTCGTCTCAGCTATTTTGCTATAGCAAATTCCATTTAATCTAAAATTTAGTAGTAGTAGTAGTAGTAGTAGTAGTAGTAGTAGTAGTAGTAGTAGTAGTAGTAGTAGTAGTGGTGGTAGTAGCCACAGCAGCAGCTGCAATCGCGTAAAAAGTAGAAAAAAGGAAAGTGAAGAGGGGAAAATATTGAAGACAAATAAGTAAAACAATAAAGAAGAAAAAGAAGAAGAAGAAGAACAACAACAACAACAACAACAACAACATTAACAACAACAACAACAACAACAATAACAACAACAGCATTAACAACAACAACAACAACAAGAAGGAAGTGTGACCGATTTATTAATAAAATATTACTTATTACAGGATGATAAGATCTTCACAATACTTCATGATTTAGAAATTATAAAACAAAACGTTTCATAATGGCTCTAATAAGGTAATGGCTATTCAGTGAGGACAGGGTATGAAGTTAAAACAAGGGACTATTCAATATCAAAAATTGCTCACATTTTCTCCACAAAGATTGTATTTCATATTATATATTTGTTTGCAAATCATATTACCCCAACAGTGACTCCACTTCGCATAATATATCTTCTGACGCTACCTCCCAAAGCTTAGATCTAAAGCGTTGATTCATATAAAAAAATCGCACGGTATATAATTATTTTCATGACCTATTGTATTCTCGGTTAGTTAGCCTCTCAAAGCTGCAATACTCTTCCTAGGAAAATGCGTTCAGCGACCTAATAGGAAATTAATAACTTTTTTATATAATGCATAGAACTGTTTTCTTTCTTCTGTTTTCTTTCAATTAATTTTTCAACTTTTTACTGCGTGTTATTTACATTTCTTTCAACAGAACGGTTCAAAGCGTTTTGCAAGTCAACATATGTCTCCATCATTCCACGATCAGCAACTCCATTGCCTATAGTAAAACTGCTTATGTTTTTTTTCATTTTCTTCTGCTATACACAATTCTAGTATATTACATATAATTGTAAAATGCGAAGTCCAGTCGAGGGTAATTATGGATGAATTTAATTAAAAAACACACGAAAACGAAGCTTTACACTACTGAGTAGAAATAAAATATTCTGTAAGAATTGGAATAGTATAGCCTTCTCATTTACCTGAAATTAACCGTTGTCTTTTAGTGCTTTCTGTCTGGTTAGTTACAAAGTGATTCATTGCAGTTAACCACCCATGTATTTCTTTGATTATGCCGGCTTGTAATAGGAACTGTCAATACCTGCCTACTGATAAGCTAGAGCTTTACCTTCTAATGCGTGTTTGTAATGTCTGGCTGTGATCAATTGATATGAAAAGAGAAAGCAAAGAACAACGAAATATTTCTTTAAAAAAAAACGATTCTTAATAACGTAGTTTTTTTGTGATATGTTCAATGGTGGACAGGATATCGTCATTTGGTTTTCATTTTTATGCGTGCCTATAAATATATTTCATTGAATTAAAATTATACCTTCATAAACTCAAATGTATATCAGCGGTAGAAAATCTACGATTGGAAAACTTTGCAAACAGTATCCTTTATTGTATACGCATGTTTCTGTGTTTCTGTTCTCGAATATCTTGGTGGAAGAAGTCTTGTCTTCCCCAAACCTATATATACATCGCTATTGATCAGTATTTAATGGAAGTGCAAATCATTGCAATAAATAACATTTCACCACAGCACATGGTAATACTGTTATTCCTTCTAAAATTCTCCAGAATTTGTGAAAGCCATGAAAGTTATTTTATGCATTTGTTTAAGCAAATAGCAAGGCCAACTTTGCAAACGAGCAGAAATAGAGCGTAAAGAGTGATTAATGTATGGTGTTTGTACAACTATTTCGGCCCAACTTGCATCACCAATATATGTGGGAGTTACTTAAACATCCCAGCGGCTATTTTCCTTCTCGTAATTCGATTCTAGTATCCATATCATACAAATGAATATTTCTGACTCCACAAACTCTATGAAACAGTATATCGCACTACATATTACAATGGAACGCTTGGTGTTCCATTTTGAAACGCTTGGTGTTCCAGCTTGATGGGAGAAAGTAAAACTTGAATAAATATAGGTATCAAATCATTGTAGTTTCAAATACTTGTCACAATGTTATAATTCATAATTTCGAAGAATTAATCTAAAATTCATAGAAAAGACGCTGTATTTACCACGTTACAATTAATGAAATACGACATTCTAAAACTTAGAATTCAGAAACTAATCATACTGTTCTTTATGCCAAAACTCAGATTGTTTCTATATAATGCAATTGGTGTAATACCAAGTTTGAATAGTCAATATGAAGCTTATAATCTAAACTAATATGAATATGCATTTTAATGTTTGCTCTGTCTAAGGAAAAATTAAAACGAGACGCTCAAAACTAACAAATTATATAAATTAAACGTACGATAAAGAATGTCATAATCATTAAGTATTTAATTTTAAATGCATCGTGTACGTCAGATGTAATTAATGATTCTTCTTACTGTGCTTAACTATAACTTCAGAAAACGCCGATTCATATGAATTCATGGATAAGTGTCAAGCTCAGAAGTAGCAACACGAAAATCGAATTTATTAATCCTATAATGACATTTAAATTCTGCATAAACTACAACATCATTCTCATAACATGTTGTATATATTTTTCAATCTATGTTTTTAGCGTTTTAACCACGCCGGGATCAGAAATAAATTAATTGAGTATTCTGAAATCAAAATTAAAACCAAAACAGAAAAAAAAACCCATTCATGATTTAAAAAGAGTGTATAAAGAAACATAATTCTGTTACAAATTACTTGGAGCACAAAGTTATTGAATTATCGTTATTATCATTGGCTTGTTTCAGTCATTTAACTGCGGCAATGCTGGGAAAGCCACTTTGAAGGATTTTGGTAGAGTAAATCGATCGCAACAGCTCTTTTTTTTTCGGCTCAAAGTCTGGTACTTATTACATCGGTCGCGTTTTGCGAAGTGTTAATCTCGGGAGCTTAAACAAACCAAAACCACCGGTCGTAAAATGTGTGTGTATATTGTATTATACTACATTATATTATTTTATATTATATCATGTTATGTTATATTATGTTACATTATATAATATGTTTGTGTCTGTGTGATAAGAAGCTTGCTTCCCAACCACATGGTTGCGGGTGCTCAGTCTACGGTGTGATATCTTAAGCAAGTGTCTTCTTCTATAGCCTCGCGTCGACCAGAGCCTTATGAGTGAATCTGAAAGTCAGAAACTGAAATATATATATACATATATATATATATATATATACACACACACA
>NC_068983.1:139742401-139744732 GCF_001194135.2 Octopus bimaculoides | reverse complement strand
TATATATATATATATGTATATATATATATATATATATGTATGTATGTATGTATGTATGTTTTATATCCTACGTCCGGATGACCTCTACTCAACTACCTTGACGTCTAGACTTCTCCTTCTATACCTACGTATTGGGCAAGCGTACTTCATCATCTGGGGGTGTCGACACTACTGTATGTATGTATGTATGCTCGAAGTGTTACCCGATTTTACAAAATACTGCTCAAACTCAATTGCAAAATTCCTCCTGCGTTCTCCATAAAAGTGGAACGTTTTTTTTTTTACTTTCGTTCTGAAGTTTATTCACTGGAAAGAAACATATCTGTTTATTTCGATATTTTAAAGTATACAACGAGATCTTTGGATTTTCTCGAGCAACACAGACTAGCATTTACGAAATATCTTCACTGTAATCATTTAGTAAGAGAATTTTGCGCCCTTTCAGAGATTAAATGTAATATTCTAGATATGAGTCATTATAGTATAAAGTGTCAACATTGTGGCGAATGTGGGAAATTAGAATTAAGATACCTACCTTCTCTTCGTCGACGCAGACCTCTCCAGTGGTAACGTACCCTTCCACGTGGCCCGACTCGAACTGCTAAAAATAGCAGCTGCTGTCCCTCACTCGTGCCTGAGCGCGCGTCACCTACGCGCCCTTACTCATCCGAGTTCCGGTCAGCTCCCCAGCTACTGACGTCATCCCACAAACACTTCAGCTACTTCTATGTTTATAAGCAATTATTTGAAATGAAATCCAATATGAACTACATGTACACTTGTTATAGTTCCAATTGAGTTTGAACGATATTACCAACCACGTGTTAGTTTCGCATATATCTGAAAAGGCATAAATGATTAAGATATCTATTGTTGTCTCTTGTGTAGGAAAATGTCTTGAAACAATATGATTAAAATCGCATTAAAACAAAGAAAATGAAATATGTATGTGAGAGTGTGTGTCTGTGTAATTTTGCGTGTACATGCTTATGTATGTCTTAGAGTCTGCGGATGGTATGTATACATATATATATTTATGTCTATATTACATAAATATATGCAATATACATATATGTGTGGTGGGGTAAATGTGCGCGTGTTCGTCGTCTAGTGAGTGAATTAGGTAATTACCGCCGATTCGGATAGTATAGGACGGTGCCGTTGTCTTCAAAGAAGATTAATATATTCTTCACCCGTGTATTTCTGTATACGTATATAACCATGCGTATAAGGAAAGTGTCAAATTTGTCTACAATGTCAAGGTCAGCCAAAAGTATATATTTGTCCAGGGAAAGAAAGACAGCGGCAGAAAGGGAAGCATACCAAGAAACGAATAGACTGTGCATTACAAAAGCCAGAGCATCTCAAAATGATGAACAAAGGTATGCACGGCTGAGAGGGATTAGGATCTCCACTGCAGAACCAAGAGCAGTTGCAGCAGCTCAGAGAAGCATTATCTATGAAGCAGCTTTCAATTATGATCCAGCAGTTGATTATGTAGATGACACTAGGGTTTCTATTGGTGCAATGGCAACTGATTGCGTACATTGTAAAACAAGGAAGTGGCGTGGTGAGACATCTGCACTGTGTTGCAGTGGTACAAAGGTTAAACTCCCTGCAATACATCAAGCTCCAGAGCCTTTGAATAAACTATTTGTCATCAAGTGGCCAAGATTCACAGCACTTCCAAAATAAAGTTAGACAGTATAACTCCGTACTAGAAATGATATCGTTTGGACCCACAACTTTCAAGATCTAAGGTGAGACACATCCTCGGATTGGCTCTCTAATAACTCTCTAAAATGAATCACCAAAATCGGCCCTTCTTTGTTTAACATCTGTATCTGTGTTTTGGTTACGAAACAAACTACATAAAACGTTGTCCTCCCAACATCTCTTGACAACCGATGCTGTTGTGTTTACGTCCCTGTAACCTAGTGGATCGGCAAGAGAGATCGATAGAATAAGTACTAGGCTTACAAAGGATAAGTTCTGGGGTCGATTTGCTCGACTAAAGGCGGCGCTGTAGCATGGCCGCATTTAAATGACTGAAACAATTAAAAGAATAAAAGAATATATGAGTTGAAATCTTTCTTTACACCTTTTACTTAACGTCTGTGTTCCATGATGGCATTTGTTGGAGATTTATTAACGTAGAAAGTTGGTATCTCAGCTACTAGCGGTTCAAAACTTACGTAATCTATATGGCATTTAAAATTTCCTTTATTTTCTTTAAGCCAGGTAACACCGGATGTTTCTTCTAGTACATGTATATATCTTTATCTATCTCTCCATATCTATTTCTCTCTCTCTCTCTCTCTCTCTCTCTCT
>NC_068983.1:139734266-139736782 GCF_001194135.2 Octopus bimaculoides | reverse complement strand
TATATATATATATATATATATATATATCAATTTATATACAGACAGACACTCACACACACATATACATATATATATGCATAAATATATACATGTGCATATTTTTATATATGTATATAGGTATCTATCCATTTGTTAATAAAAATATATCTATATCTATCAATCTATGCTGCTCGTTGACCGTTATTAATTAGTTCTCCCTCTTATTCCTTCTCATAACTCCAATAATCTATAGGTTCGAAAATGTCAGTTTCTTTAATATGCTAATGACCTGTTTATATTTTCACCAGTTAATCGTGGTAATCCCTGATTCTTCAATATTTGAAGTAATGAGTCACAGAACATCTTAGAAATTACTCTAGCCGCCAATGTTTTGTTCAATGATTGACAATTGACGAAGCCATCGTACAATGGCAACTGCATGTACATTCGTTGAAATTCATAGACGCTGACTGAAAACAAATATATTTATTCTCCGCGATATTAACAAGCATTAATCGAAATTACTGTTAACGGAAGAAAGACACACAGTGTTAGCAAATATTTAACACGATTTCTAGCATTCTCAACTTAGCCATTTAAACGGAATATACTAATTTTTATACAAGGCAAACTATTTTATGGGAGGAGGTAATTCGATTGTATCGATTCCAGTGTTCAACTGGTACTTATTTTATTGATCTTGAAATTATTAAAGGCAAAGTCGACCTCCACGAATTTTGAACTGTGAACATAAAGAGAGACGAAAAGCCACTAAGCGTTTCGTGCAGCGAGCTAATGCTTCAGCCATTTCATGACCGTAATTATATGGGAAATATTATAAACTAGCAGACATACCCCGCGTTGCTCGGCATTTAAATGGCATAGTTTTAATATTCGAAAAGGTAAGTTGTAACATTTTATGTGCAACATTGACGGCAGAACATTTGTAGAGTAAATGAAGGGCTAATTCCACTCGGTGACATGTTATACGTCTGGTTGGTATTCCCGGCCCTGACCTTGTCATGGAAATGTGGATGGTGGGTATGTGATTTTTGAACGCACCAAAAAGCTGTTAGTGGATATACTCTCCTTTGCGTCTGTCGGTGTTGCTGCTACCACACTGAACAATCAGCAGACCTAGGAAGTATATCAATGAGATAAATTAAGCCTGTAGGCGCGCTCAACAGTACCATATGAGAGAAATCGACATCAAAGAGATGATATGGCAAGTGGGGTATCGGCAAGAAAGCGCTTGAAAACAACACAGTCATGCAATATTTCTGTTTGGGATCAACAGTCGTGTCTCAACTGTGCACTCCTTCCCGTAAACAGCGTGAGACAATTGTGAGGACAACTCAGATACCAAACAAAAACAATTCCGCATGCGGTGTCTGGGTAGTCAAGATCACATTAACGACACGGTATCTATCAAACGCGGTTGGGTCACGTGGTTTGGGTTGCTGACGTGGCTGGGAAATAATAGTCATATACTCAAACTTGCACTCCGCGTAAACAGCATGCGACCATTTTAAGGGCGATTCAACTCCCAAATGTAAAGAACACTGCATGCAGCGTCTCGATACGCAGGCTCTCATTAAGGACACTGTCTCTGACTAACGTGGTTGGGTCTTAGACACCATAAATTTGTAGGTTAAAGTACATGCCGTATTTCGGTTTCTAGTCAACAGTTGGGGAATATTTGTATGGGCGTCGACTGTAGCTAAAAATATATAATAGAATAACTGCTCAGGATTTAACATATTCTAGCATAGTTTTCATTATAAACATAGTGCGTTCCAAACGGTTTTTACTCTAACAAAATGCATCTACAGTATTACGGAAACATTATTATTGCTACCACTTACACAATGCAGTTTGAAGACTACATCGGTTCATCCAGTTAATAAAACCTACTTATATAATTTCAAAAGCTGTTTTTGAACAGAAGCAATGCGTGGACCATGCTTGCAGTCATACGTACTCAAAGGAAGAGGGTTTCTGCCTCCAAAGTCCCAATACTCATTAGGTGAAAAATTTTAAGAGTCTAAAACATTCATTGGAACATATATAATATATGTCCCCGGTTTGGAGAGAAATTATTGCGAAATGCAGAAGTTCTGTGCGTTTATAGACACACACATTCTCAGTTTTATATATATACATATATAAATATATATAAAGTGTAGTATATTGCCACTTAAGTGTGGCTGACCCCTACGGGTGGATGTTACTGTTGCTTTTAGCCCCAGGAGGACATCTCCTCCAGCTGGCTTATCGACACACGACTGTGTCCTGTTTGCCAAGGGAGTTATCCCTCTCACCACGACCAGCAGCACGAACGTATCCGGATTTCAGGGTTATTTCCCTTCTTCGGCGTTCGACAGCTGATGACCTTGGTGAGAGAGAAAAACCTGGCAAAATCTTATATCTTCTTTTCCAGTGACATTCTTCACTGATATTGAAAAGGTGAAAACAAGCAATGTTAATTCTCTAAATGAAGTATTAACAGTAACTGCACGATAAAGTGTAGTATATTG
>NC_068983.1:139730838-139732570 GCF_001194135.2 Octopus bimaculoides | reverse complement strand
CAGTGAAGAATGTCACTGGAAAAGAAGATATAAGATTTTGCCAGGTTTTTCTCTCTCACCAAGGTCATCAGCTGTCGAACGCCGAAGAAGGGAAATAACCCTGAAATCCGGATACGTTCGTGCTGCTGGTCGTGGTGAGAGGGATAACTCCCTTGGCAAACAGGACACAGTCGTGTGTCGATAAGCCAGCTGGAGGAGATGTCCTCCTGGGGCTAAAAGCAACAGTAACATCCACCCCTAGGGGTCAGCCACACTTAAGTGACAATATACTACACTTTATCGTGCAGTTACTGTTAATACTTCATTTAGAGAATTAACATTAAATATATATATATATATACAAAACATGGGACAAGAACGCAAAACATCCATACAGCTAGATGATACAAAAACGGGACAAAAAAAAACAGCCAGACAGATGATACAAAAGAGGGACAAGAAAAAACACGGACGGGTCATTCGAAGTTTCTTTCCTCAGTCGAGTTCCAGATTATCTTTGCAATTTCGGCTGGTTATTCTCGAGATTGTTCTAATCTGGCCGTCCCCAAGGAAAAACTAACTTAAAAGCATTAGATTCCTTGGAAGAAAGCAGCGAATATATACGAAAACAAGGACGAAAAAAAAAGGAAGATGGTACACAACTACAAATGCAAATAACATAACATAACAGATGTATTTCGACTAAGGACGAGTTAAATTAAGCTGGTGTGTGTGAAAGTGAAGCCTTACCAGAGGGACAGAAGAGATGACTGGCATGTTGACAAATATAGATGTGGCACGGATGGTAGTCGAACGAAGAAAAAAAGGTCAGGCCTGGCGGAACACCGGTCACGTGGGAAGAGAGAAGAGAGGCAGAAGGACAGAATAATTAGGGAGGGACCAGAAAAAGGGAGAGAGTGAAGTGAAAGAGGAGAGAGAGAATAATGTCCCTTGAACCAACAAAGCAACCAAGTTACGTATTGCTTACCCAAAAAAGGGGTTTTCTGCCTAGAGACCCCATTATTCATTATCTGGAACATTTTAAACCTAAAACCATGTCTAGAACATACTTAGTGTATGTTCCCAGTTTGGAGAAAATCAGTTGGGAACTTCAGAAGTTATGCGGGTTTACACACACACACACACACACACATACACACACACACACACACACATATATATATATACACACAGACACACACAAAACACACACACACACACACACACACAAATATACTCACATCCTCAATTTTATATACATAGATAGAATTTAGTGCATTTTTGATCACCACATTTTGATAAGATGAAAAGGAGATATAACGACAAAGAAAGATCGTTTATCATATCTAAACCTAGCGAATTTAAAGATTTGCATGTGATTACGGTAATATATACCTTCAGTTACTGCATTTGAGAACATCTTATATGGGTACAGATATGCATTCCATTCCCTAAAGTTTCGTCATATTTAGAATACATATACATTCATACAGATGTAAAAACACATATATCGGTATGTTTGTGTGTGTGTATGTGTCTGTGTGCGTAAGTGCGTGCGTGTTTGTATGTGTATGCACATCTGGGCATCTGTGCATATATGGATATATGCATATGTGTATGTATGTATATATATATATATGTGTGTGTGTGCGTGTGTAAGTGTGTGTGTGTGTGTGTGTCTGTGAAAGTGTGTGTGTATGCATGTATATATATATATATATATATATATATATATATATATATATATATATAT
>NC_068983.1:139729778-139730679 GCF_001194135.2 Octopus bimaculoides | reverse complement strand
CATTCATACAGATGTAAAAACACATATATCGGTATGTTTGTGTGTGTGTATGTGTCTGTGTGCGTAAGTGCGTGCGTGTTTGTATGTGTATGCACATCTGGGCATCTGTGCATATATGGATATATGCATATGTGTATGTATGTATATATATATATGTTCGATTCCAGGCAGTGATCTGAATAAAAATTTTTAAAAATAATAATAGTAATAACATCGAAAAATACCTTAGGAATGAGAACCCAGGTTCGAAATTTCCCCAAGACATCTGATGAAGTCTGGAGAGTATATCAGCCGAAACAACAAGATGAGGACAAATATCCGTCAAATGTAAATAATGTAAATAATGTACATAATTCCTCATCCCTTATATATAGAACTGTATATATATATGTGAGCGTGTGTAAGTGTGTGTGTATATATGT
Organism: Octopus bimaculoides; assembly: GCF_001194135.2. NCBI lineage: Eukaryota > Metazoa > Mollusca > Cephalopoda > Octopoda > Octopodidae > Octopus > Octopus bimaculoides. The sequence goes on along the minus strand of NC_068983.1, from coordinate 139,730,257 downwards.
ACACACACATGGGAGCCCCCTCCGGTCATGAATGACCATGGTATTGCACCTAGAAAGTTCCCCTTCGAGGTACAACCCAGAACACACACACATACGCATACACATACGAACACACACACACACATTTATATACACGCAGATACATATTTTACTGTTTCCTTAAGATCAGCAAAAGAATTATTCCATCCAATGAAAGATGTACACTGTATTAGAAGAAGAGATACAGTTGCTTCACATAAAGTCACATTTTTCGACAAGTTTTATAAAGTGGCTTGTTCCTTCAACTAATCTTCATGCTGTAGATAGAAAAAGAGATAGATAGATAAATAAATAGAGAGAGAGAGAGAGAGAGAGAGAGAGAGTGAGTGAGTGAGTGAGTGAGTGAGTGAGTGAGTGAGTGAGTGAATGAGAGATTGATTCTCATGAATATGCATATAAGCCTTATGTTATATATATATATACATATATATATATATATA
>NC_068983.1:139720457-139724272 GCF_001194135.2 Octopus bimaculoides | reverse complement strand
TATATATATATATATATATATATATATATATATGTGTGTGTGTGTGTGTGTGTGTGTGGGTGTGGGTGCGTGTGTGTGTGTGTATGTGTGTGTGTGTGTGTACTTTTCTATAACAGAATTTTTAGGCCAGCAAATAAAATCTATTTCAGTATATATTGTAAATACGCAGTGTAAATACGCCTAACAACGTCTCTGTCGGTATGTTTATGTATGTATGTTCCCCTCTGTATCTGCATGTGGGTACGTAAGCGCATTTTCCCATGAAAGTGTTTATATATGCAACTACTTGACGAAGGATACAAAAACACATATGCGGGTAGCAGTAAACTCTCTCACCAAGTATTTTGATTGCCTTCCAAATGTCTATAGAAGCATTTTTTCTATTTAGAGTTTTTCAATATTATTGGTTATTGCTTGTTATTTAAATATTTCACTTTCATTTAGATTGAAGAAAATCAGCTGTTCGTAAAACTTCAAAGAAATTTGAAGAAAACTCTGCAATGATACATGAAGGAACAGAAAAATAAATTTGACAAAATTTCACGCAAAATTACATTGGTAGGACAAACTTAGATACAAACACTTGTACGCGCACACAAATTTACATTAAATGATTTTGGTTTCTTCGAGTTATTCGCATTCAACAACCATATATATATATATATATATATATATATATACACAATATAGATATTATACATAAGAAAACACAGTCACGTATAAGTTTGTAGCTATAGAGATGTAGCAGGAAAAAGATATAGATGATATACACTCTAACACAAACACACAAATTTACACACATACCATTATAGACTTGCATTGATCGTACACACATGAATCTGGTGCATGTATATACGTATGCTTCTGTGTGAGAGTGTGCGTGTGTATTTTATATAATTAATCGTAATATACTGTCATAAATACTGTATTGTTTAAGTAAAATTGTGAATAATGATATTTAGTTAGTCTGAGTTAAAACATGGTCGATGTCGACTTTGTATTTTATACTTTCGTAAACGATAACATCAGGAATCTGTAACGTGGTTCTGTGTATTTTAAATGGCTGTTACTGTCCTCCAAATACGCCGTTTCTCCTCGTTGTTGTGTTAATATAAATTTTATAAATAGTAGCAATACTACTACTAATAATCGTTGTTTATGCTCTTATTGTTGTTTTGTTTTTGTTGAAATAATCGATTTTGATATTACAGTTCTGTTAGTTGAGTTGTGGGTGTTTTCAGATCAAAGATATACTCAACAAATATACACGTTTGCATTTTTCATTATTATTGTATATCTTTTTATATATTTACTTCAGACACTGTTACTCATTTTTGAAATGGTGGGGAGAGTCTAACTATGATACACGCAGTGAGAAGAAAAGAAACAAGATCCAAAAATAGTGGAAAATAAGGATGAAATCAAACGAAACGAAAAACAATATCAACAAAGTATTCTATGGTGCGAAAAAAATAACATGCAAAAAAAAAATCTATGCCGTAGAAAATGCAACACGAACGCCATGCTTTTCTTTTTTTAATCTGCTTTTAATTTGATAACATTCGTATTTGTAAGGTGTTATGTAGGCATGCATACACACAGCCACTCACACACACACACACACACACACACACGTATATATGCGTGTGTGTGTGTGTGTGTGTATGTGTGTGTATATAACACAATGATTCATAACACAAACATGTTTTTAGAAATATTTCAATGTGTGTGATTATGTGTAAGGGGGTGCCATCATGTAACTGTTTATGTGTATGTTAGTTGGTGTTCCTCTTTGTGAATGCATGTTTTATTTGGAATATATATATATATATATATATATATATATATAATTCAAAAATAGAAATAGTTTTTTAAGAGCTTTTCTCTGAACGTGTGTGTATGTAACTGTGTTTTTGTGTGTGAGAATGCGCATGTTTCTAACAATTGAAATTTGATATAACTATTTTATTGAAATGTGAATATGCGCTAGTGTATACGAGACCGTGAAATAATGCAAAAATAGATTGTGAAAGTTTGAATGTGTAAGTGCGTCTAAGTTTGCATGTGCGTGTGTGAGTGGCTGTGTAGAGGCGTCAGTGTGTGTGTGTGTGTGTGTGTGTGTGTTTCGGCGTAAATTAGTGTTTAAAGAATTCTTTATAAGAACAGGAAATGTAAATTTACGCTGTTTTGCACACTGGAAAATCTAATACATCTAACTGTATTCTATGTTATTGTATTGAGCACATCAATATAAAATACTTCTCGAATTTCGTAGTATATATTTGTAGCGTGAGTTTTCACTGAGAAGCAATTTCATTATTTATAGCATGTAAGCCCGCACAAAATCATACTCACTGATATTAGCTAAAAAATGTCGCTACTCAGAATTTCAGTTTCTTATCAAAATATTTGGGCTGATATTCTACGTTACGGAACTTAGAGACAAACAAAAAAAAAACTGATAGTCTTTTCTCCTCAAAAAGTAAACATCTATCTAAAATATGCAGATTATATCGAAAATTCTATATAGAGATATCAAAGAACGATGTCAAAATTCATCGAAGTTCATCATGATCACTCTTTAGCATGCAACACTGCTTCCTACGCAATATGTCCAGAAATACACGGAAACCTTGAGTAATCAGCATTCCTTACATTATACAAAAGCACACTCTCACACGGGTGCACACATCCTCACGCATGCACTCACTCACACACACATACACACATACACACACAAACACACACACACACACACACGCACACACACACACACACACACACATGTGATTGTGTATGTGTGTCCGTCTTTGCATTTATCAATTCCTTTGACTCCCACCTCTCTTGGTTCTCTGATTTAGTCAATTTTCTGTTCGTTTTTCCTTTTCCTGTTATCCCCTCTCATTAATATCTCCCTTCCATCCATCTCTCTTATATAGGAGAGAATTTTTGAACACTGCTCAGAAGTAAGGCACGTGTGACATAGCACTACGTTTGTCTATTTCACTCAACTTTTGAAAATCAAAGATACCTGTGCGACCGGTTAAGCTTTTAAAAATAGCATTTTAAATTAATGCCACTTCATTGTTTTTGTATACTGCCTTAATTGATTATTTACATTGTTATACACTATTTCATTTTATTTCATTATTAATTTATAATTAACCTTTATTTACTCACACATTAATTAAGCAAATATTGGTATCTCATGTATTTCAAATTTAGCATATGTAAAATAATACTGATATATTATTCTGATTAATGAAATCTATGAATAACCATTTACTGTATCTGTGTACAATATAACAACTTTACTTTTTATATACGTTTGACCTAGGTGCTTTATGATAAGACCTCCCCTGTTGCATTATAAACTGGTCTTTTAGTAGAGACCCCCCCCCCATAGGAGTTTGTCACCAAACCCTATGAAATTTTATAACTATATCATATATGTTTAATGTGTATACTGTTTACCCCTTACCCTAAAAAGAAAATGCCAGTGTCCTCTAAGCTTTGAATCTCTAAGTCTGATAAGATAGTCCATAAATCAGAACCCAAAAAACAAATGAAATCACTGTAAAAAATCTGCTGAGAATTATTTACTAGCCTGTATGGTCTGGCTAAGTCAAATTGTTTTTTTCTATTCCTCCTTTCTACTTAGATTTAATTATAAAAATATGTCCTTCTGTTCAAATCTAATTTCAAATATAAAATGCTCTACATTTTATATTTAATGTAATGTTTACATTGCTCAATTAAATGGAGTCCCAGGAAAAATTGGACAGTGAAAACAACAATCAAAAGCCGTACTATAT
>NC_068983.1:139714462-139719397 GCF_001194135.2 Octopus bimaculoides | reverse complement strand
CACACACACATATATATATACATATAGTATATGCAAGTACATACATACAAACACAATGATAGAATCTGGAAATGCCTTCAATAAAATCGTGTAGCATATTATTAACTATTTAATGTTTCCAAAACGTATTTATTAGATATTCAAAATCTTATTCGCAATATACTTGAACTATTATTTGTTTCTTATTTCCTTAATAAAGTTATTTCAATTTCTTTTTGTGAATACCAATATTTCAACTGACATTTTTTTCTTTCTCATTTTGTACTGCGTCAGGTTTCCAACAATGAAATATGAGAGATGATGCAATCAATTTGTTTTATATTTATCATATATGACAAATCCACAGTTTTATGTTGTTGATATAGCACCAAATAAAGCAATTGATTTGTGAAACGTGTGATAATTCATTTCATTTCTATGCACACTTACCGCTACATATATGTAGGCATGCAGAGATTTCGTATAAAATAACTCATTGCAGAGTGACTATAGTCGACATAGAATATGAAAATTTAATAAGAATCAAAATACATGTATCATGATGACATCTGACATGAAGTGTGATATTCGTCACATACGAACGTAAAATACAGTCGTACACACGCACACACATACATATATACATCCATACATACACACATATATACATACATACATAGATACATACATACATACATACATACATACATACATACATACGCTGCATAATACATACTGAACTCATGACTTCTATTTCTCCAAAAGCAATGGCGCTCGTTACACAGAATTACAACATATCAAGTGTATGAATGTGTATGTTTATATTTATGTATTACAGTCTAAATAAATGCGTGCATGTTTATTTGTGTGTGTGTGTGTGTGTATTGTTGTGTGGTGTACGTGTGTGTGTGGTGTTTATGTGTGCATGCGTGTCTGTGATTGTTGGGGTGTGTTTCCTGCATCTTTCAATGTAAAGTTTGTAAGTTGAACAGGATGGGGATGATGATCTCCCTTTATTGACAATAGTTAACGTCACATAATATCTGATCCCATAATCCTTCGCAAATGTGAAAATAGCGTATTTACATACTAGCATAATAAAATGTAAACGCTAGTGAACATTTCTTCTTAATGCATTCTTTCTATATTTTCAGTAGCGAATTTGTAACATTTGACATCAATAAATCTGTCTAGTGTATCACTAGTTATGACTTTCAAATATTTCTCTTATTTTAGACAAGAAAAACAGTTTTCGGTGTTGATATTTATACGGCAGCGTAGGTACCCTGCACAGTTTCAGTTTGCTTGAAAATCAACCGAATAAGATAGAGAGAACAACTGTTGACTATATTAATCACATACAACACAAATATAGAAAGCCTGCTATCCCTACACATTCTCCACTTTAACATCTCTGAAGGTATTTCATAACTAGAGTATCATTCTTGTATTTATAGTAATGTTACTTTTATATAATCAAATATAATATACAGCCACCAAGCAGAATATAAAGGCTAGATTGGTAAATGTTTCACTCACTTAATACTGTGTTTACAAACACAATCTGTAGATACCTACTATAAAAAAAAAAGGTGCAAACTAACTCTATCAAATAAAACATTAGGAATTCACAAGTTTTGTGGTTTCTATATGAGCTTCCTACATGAATAAACCTACGGAGATTTTTGAAAATATCGTGGCTGATATATTCTTTAAATCACACAGATCTGTTCATATACTTTTTATTATAAAGCATATATATTCTTTGATGAGTGTATTAGTATGCATGTGGATATATACTTTGTGAAAGTAATATGCTTGGTTCATATTTTGAAATTTTAAGTATTTCTATTTACTACAATTAGCGATACACACACACACACACATGTTTATACATACATATAAACATACATGCAAATAAATAGACAGGCATATAGATAGATAGACAGACAGACAGACAGACAGACAGACAGATAGATAGATAGATAGATAGATAGATAGATAGATAGATAGATAGATAGATAGATAGATAGATATAGGAAGAGAGGTCGCGAGAGAGAGATAACAAGAGAGAAAGAAAGACAGACAAACAGACAGACATGCCCAGACACATGCACACACTCGCACATACACTCGCGCATATATATCTGTTTTTTTTTTCTATATGAATCTAATCTCGTGCAATTCCATCAACACACATTCAATTTCATCTGTATTTATGAAGGAAATATGGATGAAATATATACCTGTTATTGTCAATTTCGTTGATATTATATACAAGAATATATTGGAATATTCTTCATCTTCGTTAACACGTGACCTATAAAGATAAATCAAAAGGCAATAAAATATTTCAATAATAGAATCATAAACGTCGTAAAAAAATATTGCTACTACTTACAATGAAATATTTATTCGTTGTACTTTTCTTCATTACAAAAATTAGAAATTTCGTAATTAATTTTTATTACAAGAATTTGTTCTGATATTATATGCGTGTTGTTTATTTCCGTTTCATTAATGAAGACATTTCAAACTGTAATTGAAGAATATCCTTATATTCAAAGGCATTTTTTCTTCTCTTCGATGTATTTTGTTGCATCATGGTTCTAGGCATAATTTATATACTGTATAATGTAAGAACTTACCTATATCTGAGATATATCAGATAGATTTCCCTTGTGTGTGTGTGTGTGTGTGTGTGTGTATGTGTGTGTGTATGTGTGTGTGTGTGTGTGTGAGTGTGTGTGTGTGCATGCGTATGTATTTGCGTGTGTATGTTTGCGAGGGTGAGTGGTTGAAAGACAGAGGGTGTGCGTACGCATGCAAATCTCTCTTTCTCTCTCACTATATATATATATAATTAATACATAGAAATAGAATATTAGTATATAAAATGCAATAAAGTAATTAGTTTCGAGTTTCATTTCCTATTCTATAACATATATTTGATATATTGCATATACGATCATACATGTCTACGGCATAACTAAATTGTCAAACACGTAAATAATAGTTTCAATCCCTCAACCTTATTGTGAAGTTATTGTCTTGTTCAGAAGTATGTTTATTAAATATCACTACAAACAGACAGTGCACACTTGAACACGCATTATACGTTAGATCTTCATTTAATGAATGTTATACTCGTATACATACATACAATTATATGCACTTTATGTAAATATTTGAATGTGCGTGCTTGTATATGCTCATCTATACATACGTACATTCATGCAAGCACACACCACTGCGAAATAATCTTCGGTTTGCGTACAAATAGCTAAAGCGTGAGGTAACATCTTATTACAATGTAGAATGTTGTTATCGAATTTCAGGCTTTACACCCTCATATAATTTGCCAGGGCGTGGTGCTTCATTAGCTAGTAATAGAGATTGATGTTAACACCATGACCACGTCTTGTGTTTCACAGAACAGTCATCCAACACAGCATTACTATCGGGCCTCTTTAATTAATGCATCGATCTCCGAGCAGCAGAAAAATGATTTCTACACTCCTGAGTACAGTAAGAAGCATTTTTCGTGCAATCGTCCCGAGGACAAAAATAGAGGGATCGGTTTGACCATCATTGTATCTGCTTCTCATCTCATTGACAATTAAGCAGCCTTTATAAATCTCAGCAGAGACATTGTGTATATATGCATTTGAATATACATGTGGTTAAATTTGAGATACGTTTTGCATAAAAAAAAACAAAAAAATATTGCTTGCAATTCATATGCGTCTCGCAATGACGAGTCAGATATATTTGTCACTAACTCTAGTAATTATTTCCTCAATTTCATGTGTAGTTAAAAGTTGATATTATATCATTATACACTCATGAGATTATAACACGGACGGGAAGTAAATAATGAAATAAAAGGTGAAGCCAAAATTATTTTACGCGTCAAATATAAGAAACAAATCATCCTAGCTGGCAAAACTCTTTGTCAGTAGAGTTTAATAACCTTCGAAAATGCACACTACCAAGAGAAACAGGTTTGGAAGATGCAAGTATTCAAACGGTTATCATATCATATGTGCATATATATACACACATTTATATAGGTAATTGTACATATGTACATATATATATATACAGGATATGGGGGTTTATTTCACAGATAATCTAAACGATTAGGTACGCTGGTAAGTGCTGTAACAGATTACTAGGGCTGCTTTGTAGCCATATTTAATTAACATACATACATACACACACACGCACACACACACACACACATACATATATATATATATATATAATTATAAATGCACATATATATGTAAATATATAGATATATTTACGTACATACGTGTATGTGTTTTTGTGTATACACCTGTACTTGTATGTATGTGTGTATATATGTATGCATGCATGTAAATATATATGTATATATGTGTCTATTCAAATGTATGTGCGTGTGTGTGCGTGTGTGTGAGTGTATGTGTGTATACATATGTAGGTGATTCTTTTTTCTGTGAACTTATAATAAACTTACATGTGCAAGCAGATGTCACTGGGAGTAAATTGCAACGCTAGAAAATTAGCCACGCTTAAATTAATGTATTAATCTTACGAAGTTCACAATAGTGCTTCCTCAAATAAATGGGACACCAGAAGCAAAGCAAACTTAATTTAGCAAATTCCGAATTCCATTAACCGCGATTCACAAAATGTAATCAAGTTCTAAAGAAAAAAAAAAGAAACAGAAAAACCAATCGAGATTGATTGACTCATTTATATTAGTAGTGGAAAGTTACGTCTGGCAATGAACTAAGTGTTTGAAGAATCATATATACATTCGGTTATACGCAAAGCTCCTACAGCCAGGTGCGTGTGTGTACGTGTGTATGTGTGCGAGTGGTTGGGTGTGATTTTGCGTGTCTGTGCTTGTATGTGTGTACGTATTATATATATATATATATATATATATATATATATTATAGGCGC
>NC_068983.1:139708210-139714177 GCF_001194135.2 Octopus bimaculoides | reverse complement strand
AAGCCCGTCGTATATATGTATCTATATATATATATATGTAAGTGTGTGTGTTTGTGTGTTTGTCCCCCCTAGCATTGCTTGACAACCTATGCTAGTGTGTTTATGTCCCCGTCACTTAGCGATTCGGCAAAAGAGACCGATAGAATAAGTACTAGGCTTACAAAGAATAAGTCCCGGGGTCGATTTGTTCGACTAAAAGGCGGTGCTCCAGCATGGCCGCAGTCAAATGACTGAAACAAGTAAAAGAGTAAAAGAGTATATATATATACATACATACATACATATATTTGGGAGGTGCAAGGTGGCAGGCAAGGCTATGTAAGTGCTACGGATGGTTAAACTCTCGGTATGATGATACTATAAGTGAGCAATCCAATGCTCGTCTATTTGAGCATGTATATGTTAAATAATATTGAACAACAAAACCAAGGGCGTATGGAATTTATAGGCCACACCACCTGTCTTCGTCTTTTGTTTTCGGTGAATTCCGCCCCCTTATATACATACATGCATATACATTTATTCACTAAAAATATAAGTACAAACTCTATATACGTGTATAATATATATATATAAATACATATGTATATGCGTTTATGTCTGTGTTTGTGTGTGCATGTGTATGTGTTTGTGTGTGTGTGTGTATGTGTGTGCGTGTGTGTATGCGTGCGTGTGTGTGTGTGAGCATGTGAAAATATATGTGTAAACCTGCAAATGTTCAGAATATATGTCAGACTATAACGTAAGTAACCAAAATCTGAGAGTATCGTTTAATAAAGATTGTCAATACTTCTACTACAAGCATCCTTGTTCTGTACAAATCAGCAAACACATTGCAATACGCTAACACTTATAAATAATGTCCATTAGTTGAGAAAGGTCACACAACTTAGTAGCCGGAGGAAAATTTTAAAATGCAAAATATGCAAGATATAAAATAAAAGCATGTAGAATTTCCTATTAGTTATCTATATTCACACTGTAAACATTCCTAGACGTTTTGAATGACGTCTTTTCTTTGAGTTCTGGTGAAGCCCTGCAACTATTTTCTTCTATTGAGACATTTCAAAGAGAGTTACTCTGGTCTGTTGAAATTATCAATGTATATTATTAACGAAAAATTAAGATTTTCATTTCGACACTAAAACTGAAATTAATAGTATTCTGAAATGTTTACACATTATTGTTAAAAGACATAAATCATGATATGTTATTTAGTCTGTAATCTTTAAATATAAACATGTGACGGTGATTCAACTTATGAGGAAAACCATGATGTTTTTAATTTTCTGAGACTATGAACTGTGTCATGCAATTAGCTTTGTCAGCACTGGCTTCATTAGTTTTATTTCTTTAATGACAGAGTATGTAAGTTTAAATATATAAACAGTTCCTTTCCTGGATGTAGGCAACGATTTATTACGAAAAGACGAGTGGAATATTCTGAAATCATCTCTTTTATTTGCGGAAAATGAACTTAAGATAGGTCACTCAGTGATGTAGTCGTTTACTGTACTTTATCGATCGGTAATAAACCTCCGCATTTCAGGTATTCGTATCAACTTACATGTGGTTTGAGATTAAGAGTTTAAAATAGTAGCTTAAAATCACAAATTATTTATAATACTTGCTGTTACATACGATATATGCATCCTCTGTAGAATTAAGAACATGGAACTATTTATACTTAATACATCTGACACAGACTTGAAAACCTTAGAAAATTTATAGTTGTTTTATTATGGGTGGTAGTGGATACGACGAGCAGCTGTAAAGTGAACCTGGCTAAATCTAAATTAATATTATAGAAATAGATACGTTTCGAGTTAGATCATTAAGTATATACGATATTTCTTGACGTCTACATACATTTAATGCTTACACGTAGTCAAATAAATGTTAGTAACATATTGAGACGATTGCTAAAGGCCTCCATTGTATCTAAGGTGCAAATAAGACAAAAACTATAAGAACTGTATATGATGTGTCTTATAAACTATTATGTCACAAGATTTCCATTACGCATTTTATTTTCATAAATTATATTTCTACTAAAGAACTTGCATCACTGTAAGGAAATTATCCCTATCTGTCTCTTTTCTTTTTTCATACAAATGTTTATGTAACCAAAATATTTCAACGACAACGACAGTTATTCATTTAGTGATAAATCTAAATATTCATCACTTTTGCTATTATTTACATCTGCAAAGATTTGGTCCCGGTCACTTTTGATCAGGAACTTGAAACGTCAGCAAGAACATATTACAAACTATTCAATTACAGCACAGCAGATTTATTATAGATTCATATAATTTTGAATTTGTATGTAATTTTGAATCAACGTGTTTAAGTTCCTTTGGAATTTATTTATTAACTGCTCGCAGATTTCTAGCTGATCATTAACAAAGAGGCAAGGTTTTTTCAATATTGCCAAGAAAATTATTGGGATCTGTGAATAGATGAATATGTAGCAGTGTGCATATGTGCAAACGCATGTGTGAATAGATTTCCATTGATATGGAAGACGCTGCACAACACTTCGGTTAAATAAACGTGTATTTCATTACTATTTATGTACATGTATGTATATTACACACTCACAAATACAATTTTGTGCATACCTTCATTCCAGACATCTCAAAGCGTCATTAGTTTGAGCCCTTTACAGATTTTCCCCGCCGCGCTAATTTATTGCACTTGCAGGATGCGAAACATTTACCATTATTTCTAAAAGTGTATGCAACTTATATCGCTAGTATATACATGTGTGTGTGTATAACTCTGTAGTAAGATCTTTGCTTCGCTAGTGGTTCAATCCCATAGCGAGACAACTTGGGCAAGTATGAAACCTGTTACACAATGACAAAATTATATATATGTGTGCGGCGTGAGTGTGTGCATGCGTGCGTAATTACGCGCGTGCCTGTGTGCATAACAACAAGAGAAGAAAGACATAGTGATTAGATATTTATGCACATTTGCCCCTCCACGAAGAAATATGTGAATGCGTATAGGAAATTGTATATTAAAATATTTCTTTGTCTATGGAAATGTATATGCAAATCTAGTATATTATCAACTATAATCATTAAAGAGGTTCCGGATCAAAGCTTTCAGAAATTTATATGGAAATTAAATCTTTTGGAAGCATACTATATATTTTTCTCCGTTTCCAATGCAAAAATAATTCTTCATTATTTCACTCCATGCTTATTACTCAAAAGAATATGTTTATTGCTACATGTATGTTACACATTTCCAGATCTTCATTTAATTAGTTTGGGTACAATTGAACACAATAGTTTGATAAATAAAAATTAAGTGCTATTAATAAGGTGAGTAATATTATAGCATATGGCAATATATATAACAGAGAATACATCATTAAAGTAAGAAATTACTACATATATTTTCTCCAGTTTGTTGTAGAGTTATACGTTTTATATAAATGAAGCAACTTTACGAACTCAGGTTATTGTTATGAAAGTTTTGAAGCTTACCTCTAAATAAAACCAATTATATTTACACCAGTGCATGGTATTATCATTCCTAGCTTAAATAGAACAGCCAAACGTAAATACGTATCATTAAACCTACAACCTGTCAATTGTAAATCTTTCCCAAATAAGTTATTACTCAGCTACAGAAAAAAAAAACCGTATCTTAACTGACTCACTACAGATTTTATCAAACCCGTTTATATATTCAGGAGTATCCAGAGATCCTACAATCATGACCAGTAACTAGTAAATAGAAACTCAATTTTTTCCTTTATGATTATTTGGTTCTGCTAATTTTTCTGACATTTAAAAACATTTTAGTATTTATGTATCCTTAAAACATTTCTGATTTCAGTACATCAAACAATGAAAGCTCACGTTAAATTAATCCTTATGAGAGCGTATCGCTGACCTTATTTGAAATTTTAGACAAACATTGCCATAGCTTTATAATTCCTCTCAAGAATACTTTATGTGGAAAATATATCATGAATGAGCATAAATACATGCCTAATTTGTCAAACAGTTCGTTTCCGAAATGTTAAATTGATATAGGTTTACTGAGAAATTATGTTTAAATAAAAACAATCTCATATATTTCACAATCATACATTTCTGATGTATAACATGAACTGAGTGGTAAGCTTACTAACTACATGGTTCTAGGGTCAGTCCCACTGCGTGTCACATTGGGCAAGTGTCTTCTACTATAGCCTCGGCCGACCAAATCCTTGTGAGTAGATGTGGCAGACGGAAACTGAAAGAAGCCCGTCGTGTATATATATGTATGTGTGTATGTGTGTATTTGTGTGTCTGTGTTTGTCCCCCAAGCATCGCTTGACAATTGATGCTGGTGTGTTTGCATCCTCGTAACCTAGCGGTTCGGAAAAAGATAGAATAAGTACTAGCCTTACAAAGAATAAGTCCTGGGGTCGATTTGCTCGACTAAAGGAGGTGCTTCAGGATGGCGGCAGTCAAATAACTGAAACAAATAAAAGAATAAATTGATATAAGAACGGTAAAGATACCAGTCATATCTGATACTATATAATGACTCAATATATAGAAGTCTACTCACGTAATTTTTCCTCATCGCGTGAAATACTGCGAAACAGTGCCGTTCTCTTACGCCTGACCATCCTCCTGCTTGTTCTTTACAGAACGTGACAAATTACTTAGATCTACATTTTCAAATAAAACTATTAAAGTACTCACCATAGCTGTAAAACAATATATCATAGAAAACCTGAAGCAAAACCAAATTATTATGCGTTTTCCATCCCTTAGTTTCTTCGTATAAAATTATGCTTGCATTGCGATTCGAGTAAGAGTTCTCTCTCAGCTACTAAGCAACGAAACCAGGCTCAAGCGTGGTACAAGCTACTACAATTTATCTGCAAGCTTTTTCTCTTAACCTATACGTTGTGTTCCTATAATGTTCACAAGTATTATCACAATTATAGATTTTCATCTTCCTTTTATTTTTCTGTTTTCCTCGTTAAATAAATAACAATTGCTGACCAAAGACCAATAGAGAAGAAATTGTTACACAATGTAATATATATATATATATATATATATATATGTGTGTGGGTGTGGGTGTGTGTATGTGTGTGTGCGTGTGTTGTGTGTGTGTGTGTGTGTGTCTGTGTGTGTGTGTGTGTGTGTGTGTATACGTACGTACACAGTAGTAAGAAGAAATGAAAATGGCAAGGGAATGATGACTAATTTGTCATAATCTTCATCAGAGTATGGTGCTGCATTTTTTTTTTTGCTATATGATGCATTTCACTTATTTTTTGACAATGAGTGCAAACGCCATCTCCATTTGAGGGAGCCCCGATGAAGGTATAGTTTGATACAAACGCACTCAATTATGCGTGCATTGCATCTCATAGCAGAAACAACTGTAGGCAAATTGAAGTTCATGATATAATCTCTTATTTCTTTGTTATTCACATTTCTTATCACTGCTTTGTATTTGATTGACGCTTTGCCCTGTAACATATGTATTATTGACTTTATTGACTTCTAAAACCTGATTGTGTATATCGCTATTTCCAAGGGACGTAATAAAATATATAGGCAGGTGTACACATCACATACATATACACGCACACGCACACACATACAGGAGGAATTTCAACCATGTTTCGTGGTCTGCTACCACAACAGCTCCTTTATAGGATCCAGTTAGCTCAAGACATCATCAGGAGGAACCACGTCCGGTTTCGGCCCCTACTCCTCTACCGTTTTGACGTGGCGGGACCCCCTCCTTTCGGAGGTGTCTTCAGCTCTGGTGTTGGGCGCATGTCTTCTTTCACTGTTTGTGACTGTTCTAATTCAACTGTGGAATGTCCCTCGCTATGGTTATTTTCCATGAGGTTCTGGCCACACGTCTTACGGTTCATCAACCCGCGTTGTTGAATTACTTTCTTCCGACATACCTTCTATTGGTGGATTA
>NC_068983.1:139706072-139707330 GCF_001194135.2 Octopus bimaculoides | reverse complement strand
TGTGTGTGTGTGTGTGTGTGTGTGTGTGTGTGTGTGTGTGTGTGTGTATACTAACGCACACATATGTATTTGATTAGCTACAGAGACAATCTAAAGTATGCTAACATTTTATTCTTCTTTCAATGTTTTCAGTCGTAAGACTGCAACTATTTTGGAACGCCGCCTTAATTTATTTCCCTTCAGTCTTGTTGTCACTTTATGAGGTATGATAGAGTTTGAAGCAACTGATCTTACCGGAGTGCGTTTGTCTGGTCCGGCATCATCGTTAGGAGTTTATCGAATGCTTTTTTTTTTAGGTATCTCTTTATACTTTTGATTTCTTTAGCCAATGACAACTGAGGCCCTCTGAAAATGAGACCAACACAATCGTATACGTTGACTAAAGTCGCTCGTACTAATTGTACACCTTGAAAGCTGTGGCATATTTTTGTGATTTGTGCCTTCAGAGATTTTATTCAATTTATGCTAACAAATTTATCATGAAGCTGGTGGAGGGGCGGTCGTAATGAGGGTTGATTCTTCATTAATTGGAGTAGTTGTTGTATTAACTTTAGTAGTAGTAGAATAGGTTGACAATGGCGATAGTCGATCTTTTTTTTGTTTTATTCAGTGAGAGTAGAAATTTTGTGCAGCTTGACTGTGGAGAACTAGTCATTGTGTAGTTTAATTGCTCATCAATTGTGCTAGTGTTGAGGAGTGGTTGTGATGGCTGACCGTGTTGTTATTGTTGTTGTTGGTTGGTTGGTTGGTAGGTAGTGGTAGTAGTAATAGTAATAGCTGTAGAACGCGATGATGTTTAGTCTGTTTTGGTATATGAAAGAAATGAGGAATATTGATAACTGGACTGTGAAAGGCAGTTTATTATGGAGTTCAATAGGTCATCAATTATGTTAGCATTCAGGAGTAATTACGTGCTAGGCATGTTGCTGATGTTGTTGATTTAGTTGTCGTTCGATTTGCTTTTGTTTCTGTTGTTGCTGTTGTTGAAGTCTAGCTAGAGAAAATAAATGTTGAATTTTCTTAAAATGTCTGTGAATTAATATAAATGAAATTTAATATTTGAATGTGTTCTGTTTCCCTCTGCTAATATGGCAATATGGCAATATAATTCAGACATAAAGCTTGTATGCTTCCAGTTTGGGAAAAACAAAATCAAGCATTACGTTTTCATTGTGTACAAATACAAATCAGAGCATACATTTCATGCGCCATCATGACGTAAATCATAACTTATGTATATATATATATATATATATAT
>NC_068983.1:139703996-139705752 GCF_001194135.2 Octopus bimaculoides | reverse complement strand
TATATATATATATATATATATATATATATATATATATATATATATTTATTAAAACAGACAAATACATATGTCTGTATGTGTCCACACATGTATAATATCTAAATGCTCATTGTACCTAATTAATAATATACACACATGTAAGCATTAAATATAACTGTCAGCTTCGTGTGTCTAATTCGCCCATTAGTGTAGCGCCAGATATTTACACAGAAATCTAGCACTCTATAATAATGTGGAATGACAAATTATACAGCTGTGCATCAAAAACAAATTATGGAGAAATCCAACAACACCAAACTTTAATATATATGAAATATTATTTGCATGTTTTCTTGAAAAAAATAAGGAATTGCTGAAAACTAAGTTATGATATGAAGTGACTAGTTTTGAATGAATTGAAGCTATACAAATATGTTATGAATAAATTTGAAAGCCAAGTACATTAAGCATTTCTATTTAGCAGCCTACATAAGTGGAATGATCATATCTCGCTTAGTTTACCATATAATATATTAATGACAAATAGCATCTCTCAAAACGGAAACAATTGAGTTTACATCGGTTTACTCAGTTTTTATTTTGAATGGTGTTCAAAATAGTTACCCGAAGAGAAATATTTTGAAATGGTTTGTTTTCAATGTTCTATAAAGAATAGGTAGTCGGCAGTTTACCTTGCAAACTCACTGCTCAATTAAATGCGATTAACGATAATATGTTCCCAAGATTACACTTTATATATATTAAATTCAATCAGATTATCTTAAGTACTCCTGTGGTTGTTATGTATTCTACATCTATCTGTTCCTTAGAGCATCTAATTTATTTCATAAACATCATTCTTCTAGTTGTTATTGCTCAGAAAAATGAGTTCATTTACAATACAGACTTTGACAAATATATATTCAATATTTTTACGAAGGCAGACGTTTCAAATGTTTATCATTTAATTATTGTACTTACTAACTTGATTAACTGTCTGTCATTGCAAGGAATTCTACTGAATACGGTAGACCATCTCAGTTAGAAGGAGAAACATTTGAATGTTACGAGAACAACTCACGGCTATATGTTTCTTATTAGATATTTCCAAGACATATCGTCTTGTTTCATAACAACCGTTTAAGATAATATTCAGGAAATGAAATCTGTCTGGTTGCAGACTAAATGATCGATGAATATATTTCAGATTTCTCTTGTTTATAACAATTTTATTTCTGTTATATTCAGACTGCAAATAATTAAAATAAGAAAGAACTAGCAACGCTCGCCTTTTTGTCTCAAATAAAAGTATCGTGAAGTTTTAGAAATAGCGGCCAATTCCACTTGAAATTCAACCCTTTAAATATTAGATATATTCAAGCTAGATATAATATCTAATGTAAAGATCAGGGTCATCGAGATTAATGTGTCTTTCACTATAGGCACGATGAATCAGATAAAGAAAATACGGTCTACATTTTTACAAGATGGAAACATTGAATCAATGTATATTTTTGAAATAAACGTGTTTAAATTCCACCTGAAAAGTTTAGAACAGAGTTCTACTCGATACGGGCTGAAATGTGGATTAAAATCTAAAACAGAAAGCTTTTGATATGTCTTAGAGTGACGGCAGTGAGCTGGCAGAATGGTAAACATGCTTAGGAGCATCTCGTTCATATTTGTGTTCTGAGATCAATTTCTGCCTGGGTCGAATATGCTTTGCCTAATTTCTGTGTGGAAAAAGTACACACCAGTAGAGCACTTGGGTGGGGAT
>NC_068983.1:139701064-139703979 GCF_001194135.2 Octopus bimaculoides | reverse complement strand
GGGGGGGGGGTGTTCGATGTATTCGACTTACGCCGTCCCCGAAAGTGCAGGCATTGTTCCAAAATTTGGAAACACTTGTTCTGAAAGGTGGCGGACTGCCAGAATCATTACCGCGCTGAGAAAAATACTCAGTGGTAATTCGACTGTATTAACTTTCTGATTTCAAATTCCGCCGAGGACAACTTTGACTTTCATCGTGTCGGAGTAGATAATAAGTAGCATTTGAGCAGTGGGGTCGATGTAATCGACTTGCTACCCCCAATACTTCTTAAGTCGGCATGTTGGCAGAATCGTTAGCACCTCAAACGAAATGCTCGGTTATATTTTTCCGGCTCCTTACGTTCTAATTTCAAATCAGACTGAGAGTAATTTCCCGAAATATTACTTACCTTCTGAGTAGATTAGAAACAATATTACTTAAAGAGAATCCTTCATACCATTGGATCATTTTGAGTAGGTTTCCTTAACTTTAATTCTATGTTTTAGTTCACTGTTAATTATTTTTAAAACCAATTATCTTAATTTTATTTCTTTATTTCACAATTTCTCGTTCTGGTTTTATCCACTTCTTTTATTTCTATTTCACTTGAATCGCAACATATAATTGGCTTGCTCTCGTTCTTATTTATTCATATTTAGTTCCGACTGAAAGTATTAATTTTAATTATTTCCGTTCAATTTCCATTGAACCGCTCTTCTGAAAAACATGTTATGCAATTATATATGTGCGTATGAGTTCAGACAAGACCACACATAATCAAACGTTAACACACATTCATATATGATGTAGTTGACTACAAATGAAAAAAAATTAGAGTACTCACTAAATTGGATAGAATGAATATATATATTATATTGTAGATAACTACTGTTAGTTGTTCTCGAGTAATAGCATTCTTCCCATGGGTGTGTCTTACATGATATTATTTCTTTTGAATGGTGAGTTAATTTAAGTTGTCTTTAACTGCAGCCGTCTGTCAATTTCTGTTTAAGGATAAGCAGAATGTAATATCGGTAGATGATAATGTTGGGGAGAAAATCTATAATAATGTGCCCCTGAATGTGCTTTCGCATCGTTTCACTGTTTATACATTTAATTGAACATCAGTGTTTGATTAACACTGATATCAAATTCATATTTTTTTTTCATACCTGTGCAATCTTTTCAAATAAGTCTGCTTTCTCTGCCACATTATTTCTGTTTTAATATCGTGTATGAAATAACTACCCTTGGCTAATCTCAAGAATTTGATGAGTACATATTCGAAGAGGAGGAAGATAAAACTCAAAAGTGTCGATTATGTAAAAGTATAATTATTTCGCTTCACAAAATATTGAACCAACTGTCAAGCTAGTTAAATTTATTCCATTGTCGGATGTTTACGATTTTCTTGATAATATTTATATTATGTTGTATGTTTACAAATCAATTCAATTGTAATCTGTTGTTGATGATTTGAGAATGGAGCTACTGTTCCATTTATGAGATTGCAACATGATGGTTGCTTTATGTTCGTTTAACTACAGGTTTCCAAGAACCAGCAATGAAAATTATCACGTAGCTCACTTCAACCGTCTGACTCGATATCTACGCACAACAAAATTCTTTTATTCCTCATTCCAGACATTGGAATTCCCTCGATAATTTCACCATTCAGCCAATGCAACTTCAGAGGTATGAAAGCAAAAGACAGAAAGAGAGAGAGAGGGTGGAGAGGAAAGAAGGAGTGTAATGCATCGGAAGTCGACTAGTAATTATCTTTATCTGAATTAGTAGAGGCAGCGGGAAATTTAGAATATTACTCAACGACATAAGGCACGGTCATATTCAGAAATCGATCATGTAATCCTACGTTCTGACCCTATACTCTCTCACTAGTACACTATACGCACCCCTAATGTATAAATAGGACAAAATCTATTTTAAGGAACAAAGATCAAATAAAACAACATTTGAAATTAAGTAAGAAACAAAACGAGTACATGAATCAAAATTATATCAGTATAGATTTAACAGTTGAATAGTCTATGATATAAAAATTGCAGTTTTCTAGTTTGACCGAGAAGGGAATTTTCTGGTTCGGATGTGGTTTGGTAGGAAGGGATGAAAGAAAAGCAGTAATGAAAAAGAAATGGGAGCGGGAGAAGAGTTATTAGTAAAAATGCAAAGGTATGTAGAACCACCACGTGATAGGATAGAAAATTCAGATAAGATTGTTATGCATTTATTTATACATGTGTGCGTATATAACCCAATACCTGTATTAGTTAATGTAAAGAATATAATAATTATTATTCTCACAGCAATGGTGACGAAAGAAAATTAATGAATAATAAGTATTTCTACCTAAATATTTATAGCAGTGATTAAATTTGTGATAATAATTAGGATAATAAAGAGGTGAAGCGAATATTAATAATTTATATTTATTGTTGTTGTTATTTTCATTATTTAGTTGCTTATTATTTTGGTGAAGTTGGTGTACATAATGGTCAATATGATGCCAATGCACTTGAACAAAAACCGAGAGATTTCCTTTTGAGTGGATCATGAATACAACTCTGAAAATATATTCATCAAAGTGTACATTTACATATGAATGTTGCGACTTTTCTACCTTCATAGAATTAATATTTTCTGAAGGCTAATACTATATAGTTAGCAAGAGAACAGTTATTATCCAAAAGCGTTCACATATAAAAATTACACGGGCACACAGAGTAACGTACACGTATGAATAACTATGTGATATGTAAATGCGTGTGAGTTCAGAAGGTTCATTGTACAAAATATATATTCGCTACTAATACATATTCAATGTATTTTATTTAATAACTTAAAAACAATTATACAAAAACACGTATATATGAATACGCACACACACACACACACACGCATATATATATATATACAT
>NC_068983.1:139698459-139700928 GCF_001194135.2 Octopus bimaculoides | reverse complement strand
TATATATATATATATATATATATATATATGTATATATATATATACATATAGGTATATATACATACACACACACACACACACACATATATGTATATATATGCAAGGGTTTCTCTGTAGGTGCATGTAGATTCATGTTCACACGTGACTATATCTCTGTTTCTCAAATTATTATTAGATATGTTTGATTATGTTTGAAGCTAATGGAGACAACGATACGTTTTGATGTATATCCTTTTATAAATAATATTATAACCGAATGTGTGGAATGTAGTTGTTTAGCCAAGCGAATCTCCCTGTTCGATCTTTCAGTTTTTATTAGATATGTACATTCAAATGTATATATTTTTTTCTTTTTATATGCATAAATACGTGATATATATTACAGAATCTTCACACATTGTAATTGGCCTGCACGTAGACAATTCCACAATACAAAAAAATATTGATGCCAAAATGCGTAATATGCGATCATATTTCCCATTAAACTTTTTTAAATATTCGTCTGAATAATATAACAAATGGAAAAGCATCGATGTGTCTTTTTCTCGAATACTACTTCTATTGTTATAAAATACATTATGAATTCAAATATATGATACTTCCAATGTGTTAAAGACATGTTCTTGTTATTTCTATTTTTCCTTATTTTTTGTCATATAACAACATTTAATATCAAATCTTTCAATTTTATTAGCGTCATGCTTCATAATTTTAGAGGATTATTACTTTGTTGCATTGTTCTTTACAATGATAGTTTTTGAAGTTTAAATTTTGAATTCAGACTCTATTCAACAAATATTTAAATTATTCCCAAACAAATTTTGATTCATAGGTAAAAATGCCGGTAAAATTTTCATTGGTATCCACTATATGTATGCTGCTATATTCTCGCTTCTGTTATGCTCTAGCTTTAGAGTAGGATTATATGTGAAATGAATACAAAGATGCACGGTGAAATGACATTCTAAGTTAAAGCCCTTAAAACTGGAGCATCAGAACGAATATCAGAAATCTATTGGCAAAGTCGTTCCATTTTTCATGTACAATTGACAACATTTGAAGCAACATAAAATCATATTATATAATGGAACATAAAATGAGAAAATTGCTTTAAAGCACTTTATCTCGTATAGTCATACGTAAGGGAAAACTGTTATCTACTAATGGCAATTGGAGTGTTAAACTAGGAATTAATTATATTTTCAATTTTTCATATATAGAATATAGGAACCAGAAGCACTGTAATCATGAAATGAAATATCATTTAGTGAATTGAAACGAAGTCCATATTAATATTGTTTTATTCATAAAAACACGAATAAATTTTGTGTAAAGAGAAGTCAATGTAATGGAGGATTGATGCGCATTTTCGAACAACACAATATATGCGCATAACATTCGTATAACTAAATAGAAACAGTCTTGGATAATAAAGCAATATACACATAATATATCACAGAAATAATAATTATTTAAGGTTTTGATTTGTTTCAGTCATTTGACTGCGGCCATGTTGCTGCAGCACCGCCTTTAGTCAAACAAATCGACCCAAGGACTTATGCTTTGTAAGCCAAATACTTACTCTATCGCTCTCTTTTGCCGAATGACTAATTTACGGGTACGTAAACACACCAAAATCGGTTTTAAGCGATGGTGGAGAGACAAACACAGACACACAAATATATATGTTGAAAGGAATTCTTTGGAGTTTAAATAATTCACCTTTGCAAGCATTGTGTTTCGTTCAACGTTCTTAAACAAGCCTTATTCAAGTACTGTTTGAGCAGGATGGGCTAATCGACCTGCCAAGACTTCTAACTGGGCCCACCTGCAAGGTCATGTGCTGTTTATCTTCATACGGTATCACCATGTGACACACATATGTCTGTAAGGTATATGCCTGCTGTGCCCTTATCAGACAGGTAGTTATGATGGGTATAGTGGGCTCTGTATATTTTACATCAGTATCACTTTAGTGGCATGCACTGCTTTCACACTCGATTATAACAACAACAACAACAACAACAACAACAATAATAATAAAAATAATGATAATAATAATAATCATAATCATAATCATAACTAGAACAGCAAATGTGTGTACTTATATATCAAGCGATATATATAAATATATATATATAATCATAAATATATAGGGATTGACAGTAACCTGCTTCTCCAACATACTGAGAATTCAGAAATAGCAGTCAAAGAACTACTGATTTCAAAACTACAAATTATTACTCCAGATTGATAGCGATATGTTTGATACACACAGAACAAAAAACAGTAGAGAAGAGTAAAAAAACCCACCTGCCTTTAGTTAATTTAGTACGATCGTTTCACAGTTAAGAGTAAAGAATACTCTATTCTGATCTTCAGCTAAATATTCTAATAAATTTGTTAACGTCTAAATAACTCACGTTAATTTTGACCATGTGAACATCAATACCACGTGAGGAAGACGTT
>NC_068983.1:139695640-139697576 GCF_001194135.2 Octopus bimaculoides | reverse complement strand
ACACACACACACACACACACACACACACATATATATATATATATATATATATATATACGAGTGAATAGGTATGTATACACTACGCTTTTATAAGTGGTCGACTAACTACTGTGAATATATCAGTGCCCCTCTCATACACTTTTTGAATTCATTAGTTTGGTATCAAACACTGTTGCATAATACGGTGTACTTCTAATTGCAAAAAATATGTATTGTATATCAAATAACCAGCTTCACTGAACCCATGCGTGTGCTAGTAAAATTTGTAAGAACGCAGCAACGTAATAGTATGAATGTGTTTGAGTGTCTGTGAGTGTATGTATGTGTGTGCTTGTGTTTGTGTGTGCACATATAAATGTATACAAACACACAAACACATATATGCGCACACGCACTCACACACACACACACGCACACACACAAACACACACACACACACACACACACACACACACACACACACACACACACACACACACATATATATATATATATATATATATGCGCACACTCATACACACACATATGTAAATATACAAAGTGTACTGTACTGTTAATGATCGGATCACCAAAAACGTATTCCATTCAGCGAGAAATATCTTTTGATACTTCCACTGCGCTACAAGTTACATTCTCCGATATTACAGTAACCTCCTGGTGTGCTTGTATAGCTTGCCGTATAAACTATCCTGAATTTGTTCAGGCTCAAAATAAACATGGAGTCTTCCTTCGAGCAAAAACCGAAAAAGAATGAGGAAGAAAAATAAAGGAGGAAAATAAGAGCAAAAAATCAGAACAAGGAAATAATCGAGGAAAAGGAAAATATTGTATGTATTTAGACTGTTAGAAGAGGAATGCTGGCAAAATTTATAGGAATAAACAAAGGTTGGTGCGCTTAATCCGATGGAGAACTGCTAAAGGTTGTAGGACCAAGACTAATTCGGAGATGGTGTTCTTCATTTTAACAGCAGCAATATTTTTTTTAAATTTTTCTTTCAGTCGCTTACTGGATATTTCTTTTTTTTTTTTATCTAAAGGGATATAATATATTTTAGCTCTTCAAATCATGTTCCTGTTTGCCTCATAATTTATGGCGTAGGTCGCCCTACTCTGCTCCACACGAAGTTTTGTAGATTATACTTTGAGACCAGAATCTAAATATGGCTAGCTAGCGTTGGATGTTTCTACATGACTTCTACTGGAAAGAGAACACATGGTTGCCATATCTTTGTTGAAGTTACATTTACATATTTCAATATATTTTCGTTACATTATTATTTGTCCGAACTGAACTGATCTCGACTTAGTATACTCTTGAGATAATAGTGCATGCTTCTTTAATGGACAAGTACCGGGGGTTCCAGATGTTAAATGTATTAGTGGACGCCTGGTGTGACTTACGTCTGTCTCCAAGGTGTATATCCAGCAGCCTAGTAACTTACCTAGATGACCAGTCATGCCTGGTTAGCTAAGTTTAATACGATGGCAAGCAAAGCTTGGTTATACGTAAGCCTGGAAAATAAAAGAAAAGTTATATTGGAATATATACACTTTAATCGTAGATATATTTCTTTAAAAAGTGTATATGACGTGTTTCTCCATTTAAAATAATGTACTTTAATACGACTCATTGTATTAGTACTATTCCGTTTAAGGAATTTTATGCATTTACGTTCATCTTTTACTTATTTCAATCATTTAACTCCAGCTATACTGAGCACTGGATTGAACGGTTTTAGTCGAACAATTCGACCCTAGGACTAATGTTTTGAAGCCTAGTACTTATTCTAATGGTCTGTTTTGCAGAACCGCTAGGTTACGGGGACGTACACTCACTCACACAGATTTTTATGTGGTGGTGGGAGACACACAATGACACACATACACAGAGGCACACACACACACACACACACACACACACACACACACACACACA
>NC_068983.1:139690337-139695353 GCF_001194135.2 Octopus bimaculoides | reverse complement strand
ATATATATATATATATATATATATATATATATATATATATACATACGATGGGATTCTACGATACGTAGGGGAACTGAATCTGGAAGTATTTGGTTGAGAATCAAACATCCTACATACAGCCATACGTCCGCCTATAAAAGTCAAAACTCGAAAACTTGGAAGAATCTGAGCAATGATCTCGTTACCTCGCGCATGATATTCTTATTATTGCACTTCCACTTCTTAGTTTTTCATTTCCATTTTTGCATTATTCTTCGAAGAAGAAATATTATTTACGTAACTATTTATGTGTGACACAAGAACAAAACACGAATCTATAAAATATAAAATTGTGTGTTTATTTTTGCTTTTAGCGGTATATACTGCCTCGTCTGTCACTTAATATAAACTCCAACCACAAAGATGAAAAACACGGAATCGAGTGCCCAGATTTTGAAGACCAAGCATTTATTAGTGGGATAGTAAGCGTTGTTGATTCATTCCCTGATTAAAAAAAACAAATTCGATATTAATCAATTCCCCAAAATAATAGTATTATGCTCAGAGATTTTAGTATGGCTATTGAAACTTCAGTTGCCACTAACTTTGAGCAACTTCCAGGACATGTTGAAACGCAAGAACAATATGGAAATATTATACGTTTGTGTTGAGTTTGTATGCATATGCAATTTAAAACTTAGAAAAAAACACACCTTATTTGGGAGATATACCTCACTAAGTTTGCGGAGAGAGAAAATCAAACATAAAATTATTCCTAGGCAAACTGTTTTGTTGTAGTTCATGTATAACATTGAGCTTTACAAAACAAATATTTTCTCAGTGAGGACGATGAAAATACACAGATTATCTTCTCAGTGTTACAAAGTTAATGTGATCAATAGAATCTCCAAGTGAATATCTGCGTTTGGCTTATTAAAATAATCGTTTCTAAAATAGGTTTATGGGTTCCGATTAGGTTGACAATAAGGCTATATAATAGTGACTTAATTACTGGTACTATAACTTACAGAACCCAGACAAATGAAAGCATAAGTAGACCGCAGTAAATATTGTACCCCGGACGCAAAAAGACAGTGAAACTTTTGTTGATGCGTCTCATTATTCTACCTGTCTTCTGTAACAAGCATTAATGATAAATACAAAATATTAAGCAAAGGCATTCATATAATAGGTTTACGCTATTTTGCGAAGTCGCACAGATATACACTCACATACATACAGGCACGAACATGGGGTAGTGAAAGAAAGCATCTTGCTTTGTTCGTAATACTTCAAATCTTATGGTCTTTTAGTTTTGTATAGCTCCAGATATCTCGATCAATTGTAGTGTATGTTAAAGCTGAAACACTTCAAATTGAAAACATTTTCTCCCCAAGAAACCAAGTTCAGCCATACTTTGTTCCAGATAGTTGGTACGTATCCCTGTTACTTCAAAAATGATAGATATGAATATGAAAATGTACCTTGGGTGTTGGATTCGCAAACTCTTTATCAAGAGTCCATAAATATCCTCTTTCTCTTGCATTTTTCTCACCACATTTGTGTTCAGAAGGCAAGGGATTTTCAGAAAAGAACATATTTCC
Organism: Octopus bimaculoides; assembly: GCF_001194135.2. Lineage (NCBI taxonomy): Eukaryota > Metazoa > Mollusca > Cephalopoda > Octopoda > Octopodidae > Octopus > Octopus bimaculoides. The sequence goes on along the minus strand of NC_068983.1, from coordinate 139,693,770 downwards.
ATGTGGCCTGCCACAACACTATCTGTCGTTTGTGTTTCGACTTATTTCTATATTAATTTTTTAGTTCGACACATGACTCTCTATAGTCAACATCATTATAGTTGTTTCTTAATTTTTATCCTGCTCCAAACTGTTCAGGCCACTGTATCAAGCCTCGTTGGGATGTAATCTCTGGAACATATTCCCTCATAGTTGGCAATAATGAGGTTTATGCATTCGGCGTTTGTTTTGCACAGACTGCATTTATTGTCGCTCGCCATTTTATACTGTAGATACCTAGTGTGCATCCATTATTCTTAAATTGCATGAAGATAGCCTTCACAGTGTGATGTCATAAACTTGTCAGTATCCCATATCAAGCTTTTGACATGCTCAATTCCTTCCATGGTTTGTGCTTTTTGTGCCATATGTACTATTCTCTCAATGAACTGTTGGATATTTTATTTCAATTTTCTCATAGATTTTATCATGCTCCCTGCGCAAAGATCTGTATCAGCTCTTATTTCATGATTTTCATTACATTACCTATCGTAATTGTGTCGTTGCTTTCACATCCCCAGTTGTGGGCAAGATAGTTACTGGTCTCGTGTCTTTGTTTTCAGATAACGTATTAGCATTGCAATGCGTGCTTCATATGATATCAATAGAGATTTCAGACCACGGCCACCATCCTTGCGTGAGAAATATAGCCTGACTACATTTCCATTTATGTTACGTTTCCCATAATACAACTCAGCTTGCGTGTTCGAACATCTTCCTCACTAAGTTATGCAGTGACCAGTTCATAAATTTAAACGTAAGCGTAATGACAGGCACTGTAAAGTTCTGGCCAATATTCTTGTAAGCTGAGCATTCCGATGTGCATATGCTCATTAGTCTCCTGAAGTATTCATACCTCGTCCTCTCCTTATATATGGGCCCACCATATCTGACATTCTCATGCTGTACAAGATACTTATAATTGTCACCCATAGAGGATTATCTATAATGAATTACGTTTAAAAGAAATATTGGCATTAGTTGTAATACACTTTGTAGTTTCTTAAAATATCGTTATTATTATTATTATTATTATTATTATTATTATTATTATTATTATTATTATTATTATTATCATTATTATTTTTATTATCATTATTTTTATCATCATCATCATCATCATCATCATCGTCATCATCATCATCATCATCATCATCAACATCATCATCATTCTCATCATCCTCATCCTCATCATCGTAGTTGTGTTGCATTTCAATCATTTTTATTATTATCATCAATTTTATCTTTGTTTTATGTTAAACTTTACTTTCAACAACTATTTAGTCTTACAGAGTATTGTTATTATTGTACAAATTCTCTTTATTTTCGTCGAGATCTTCAAAGGAATGATATACTATAAAATTAATTAAAATCATGTTAATGTTTCTCTAATTATATTCTGCGATAATAAAAAGAAAATGCGTACCATATTTATTCTACATATTAGGTTATTTTCAATTTCTTTTGTATTTCTGAGTAGCAATTATAACATTGGACTAAACTCCACCATTTTCAATAAACTAACTCTTTCAGATTGTATGCCATTAGCAGATATGAAATAAATTTTAAAACAATTCCAAAAGCAGAAATAAAATAATGTTATACGTATTCACAAAGTAAGTAAAAAATTGTATAAAGTATATTTTTCTCAAGTGTTGCTGTAATTACGTGTTTTCATCTAAAACGAAGTAAAATTGCTAAAGATATATATAAATATGAAAACTTAGTCAATACTGTTAGTATATCGTAAGATGTATACTTCACTACAAATATGAAATAGAGGAAGAAAAACAATCCGTTTAGATTTGCGAGTCCAAAAATAAATGTTTTAAAATTCTGGCTGAAAATTGTACGACCGACATATAATCAGAAGTAAATTGAACATAAACAATTTGTATAAGGTTAGGCAGCATTAGCTGACGTGCATCAGACAGAAGTTCAAAACTACAGAAGTGCGCGTACGTATGTGTGTACGTGTGTGTGTGTGTGTGTGTGTGTGTGTGTGTGTGTGTGTGTGTGTGTGTGTGTGTGTGTGTGTGTGTGTGTGTGTTTGTGATTTTATTCTATATTTCCAAGACTGGACCTATGGGATTTAGACTCGGCAGTTTTCAGGTGACACAAAGAGTGTTGAGGTGCATTTAAACTTATCTCAAAGGTGACGGGAATATTCTTATATGTCAGTATACCGATATCTCTCCGTCTGAGTGTGGTACTTTCTGATAACATCTATTAAAATATATCTGTACTATATGAAATGCATTATACCGTTAGTAGCTTCACCACTATTTCTATTTCGATAAATGTGCTTCGGTATTCCAACGTACTGTCTTATTTGTGACTGTACATCGAACGCATAGGACAGCCATTTTTTTCCAGTTACGGTGGCGTGATAAACGATGCACTCTTAAGTAATACACTGATCTCGTGGTCTTAAAAATTACAATTAAGATATATTTGGCAACTATTATTCTTGGAGAAATGTGTATGCGAAGAAATGATTTACTTTCTCTAAAACGCTGTCAGGTATATTGTTTCAGAGAAATACTTTATATATTTGTCTCCCTTCTGACAGTTTTGTTCAGTGTATAGGAGAAAGCTTTCAACACACCCTTCGTGAACAGTAGATTAAATCAGATAATATCACTCCTTCTGGGTATAAGTGTGTGGTTATACTTGTTACTTGTATGAAAATTTGTGGTACTGAAGGGATAATTTGAATTACGTTTATGCATTTCAATATATTACGCAATTCATGTGAGTAAAAGAAAAAAACGAACGTCTTGTTATATGTCAAGCAGTTTGCGTAGGAGCATGAGATTAGTTAGTTCGTAAAGAAATAAAATTAACATTCCCTTGGAAGGTTTCTGTTTGATTTTCAGAGTTTATGTTTTGTATAAGTATTTCTAGAATTTTAGGAAGGAAAAATCATTCTATATTTGTTTTCGTTAAATATAAAATTCACTCTGTTCAGTTCCTAGGCGTGTCAGATGTTCGAACATTATATCTCTTGAATAATATCATTCCTTCGTTTGAATAAGATCACGATCTAATTGTTTGTCTGATATTTTCAAATTCAACAAGCAAAAATAAATCTACCATGTTGTTTGTATTCATTGAATTGATAATCTTTCTAACACCTTTTCAAATAGCATTATTTGTTTTTATGTAGGCGCGGACATCTTTAGATATGCACATATGATTGTGGCGAAATTCGTGCAGTTATGTAAAAAGATTTTCTTCATAGAAATGTAAATAAATACAATGTCAAATTCGATAAAGGTCGCTTGTTTCTTTAATTTTTGGCAAGATCATGAAGACATTTTTATATCAGTGGTGTAGATTGAGTTCGGAACTTCAGTAAGACTACTTCAATTTTGGATAACTAAACAAAAAC
>NC_068983.1:139687376-139689598 GCF_001194135.2 Octopus bimaculoides | reverse complement strand
GATAGATAGATAGATAGATAGATAGATAGATAGATAGATAGATAGATAGATAGATAGATAGATAGATTGATAGATAGATGGATGGATGGATGGATGGATGGATGGATGGATGGATGGATGGATGGATGGATGGATGGATGGATGGATGGATGGATGTGCATGAAGCAACTATGTAAATATCACTATATACACCGTGAAACTCGACAAAATCCGAATGTTTTTAGCGAGAGTAAATTCCTTGAAATTATCTATGGTGATTATTTTTATAAAATTGAGGTCTGTGCATATAACAGAACCTAAAGTAATTTTGTCACAGGATATATGTTCGATGATTTAAATGATGTAGAGTTTCATGATATTGATGTAGACATTCTTGAGGATGCTAACAATAATATAATATTTTACTGTATTTTACTGGGCAAATTTCAGTTGAATTTGACAGTCATAGATGAGTAACTTCGTTTACACATTTATAATAGGAGGAACATAATTAACCTAAACTTATGGTTGTAATTAACATGTAAGATCTGATCATTATTTCATCTGACTTAATGACAATATAAGAATTACGAATGCGATTATGTATAATGCGTTTCTTTCTAACGCAACAAAGTATGACATTTACACTTAAAGCAGAAACTATTGTTGTCATAAAAAATATGCAACTACAAAACAGTTTGATTTTTCTGTGTAGTATATGAGTTCCATATTCATAGACAGTTAATGCATATTTTCATTACAGAAGTACAAAATTGATAGCACAGGTAAGATTAAGAATGTTAATCATGGAAGTATGCAAATTGACGAGAAACACAAATTGAAAAACAGAGAAGATAATAAGCATGATATTAATGTTTTATAATGTAACAAGTCCTTGCATTTTATGGACTATTGCTGTGTAAACAAAAATTTGTATACATTTTATTCTTATTTTATAAGCTTCTAGATGGCAGAAGTAATCTAAGTATTCAAGGAGCATTCACACAAAATTTAAAGTAACTGATTACAGTAAAGCGTTGCTACAGTTGCAATTCTGCAAACCACCTTGTAAATAACTACATAGAATTTTTAGCATGAACAATAACATCAACCATAACACTTCATATAAAATTCAGACCTTGTCTTTCAAGTTTAACCGATCATGACACGGTGGTTTAACTTTGACTTTTTTTCATTTTTGTAATACAGTATATTTTTTAATATTAAAATTATTAGATTTCAGATGTCAAAATAGCGTCTAAATACGGCTGTTGCAGATCGAGTTGTCTTGTAATTTATTACTTTGGGGCTTTAGATTTTAAAAAATGTACACGATAGGAAGTTCAAAGGGACATTTGAATCATAATATACACTATATCTTAAAATTTAATGTTTGAACTAACTACAAATCGTAATTTGCAAAGACGCATGAAAGAAAATAAGGTTGTTTTACTTCTCGTATTATTTTTTATTATGTCTTCTTTACTGACATTAAAGACGAAACTTTCTTCTAATATTTGAGATATTTATCTTCAAACAAAAAACTGAGAAAAATAGTGTGATCGTTGAGATTTAAAATAATTGATGTGATAAAAATAAAACAAATAATTTGAACTAAGCAATGGAAAACAGATAAACAAGTTTAGGTTTACTAAACGGAAATAATGAAATATTATCAGAATAGAGAGATACTTAATGTAAAGAAAAAAATTAATTTTAGATAAGCAATACGCAACGGGGAATGGTTTAGTTAAAATTTGAATGAAAAAATGCAATGTACGTTATATGCGAATACCTAAAACCAACGGTTAGGGGACATTATGGAAACCAAATCTGACATAGAAAATGTTTTTGTTTTTTTTAAAAAATGCATAATAGACGCAGCAAAAAAAAATTGCAGGTTTCAATATATTAATATGTAGGCCGCATCTGTTTATTTTTCCTGAATAGATGGTAATAGTCTACCACGCTATTTTGAAATGTATATGAGAGCTATAAAGTATGTGATTATGAACTTAAAACCTATAATCAATAAATGAAGTGATCATAGTTCTGAGCTATTTATATAAAAAAAAAATACCAAGACGTTCGGAGACAAACATGAAGTGAAATAGACGTAATCCTATTGCTTTTAGACCCGACGAAGAGGTGATAAAATTTTCTACAGAAAATGTTATCAGCAAAAAGAAAATACAGTTGTGGTTATTATATATATATATAATGTAATATATATATATATATAT
>NC_068983.1:139682159-139686404 GCF_001194135.2 Octopus bimaculoides | reverse complement strand
TATATATATATATATATATATATATATATATATATGTGTGTGTTTGTGTGTGTGTGTGTGTGTGTATATATGTATATGTATGTATTTATATATACATATACATATATACATATTATATACATAGATAGATAAAGATATATATATATATATGTGTGTGTGTGTGTGTTTGTATGTATATATATGCATATATATGCATATATATGTCATTGTTCAGTTTTATTTCAAGATTTCTAGACAATAGAAGAAGGACCGGTTTCTAACCTAGATTCAATGCATCTTAATTGCAATTTCATCATAAATAACAGGATATTTTTGTATGTATGTACGTATGTGTATGCGCAGATTTGTACGCTTTGCTTTATGCACGTATTCTTATGCATATAGTTGCATAACTAGACATGCTCATACATATTTAAATGATAAACTACTAGGGAGTGTTACAGATTATTTCAGTTACAATGACGGATTAGATATGTAGTCTTCGAAATAGCTTTCTCCTTTATGGTTTCGAAGATGCGTAACTAGTCAGTGTGTTACATATCCCAGGGCGCCTATGATTACAGGTGTAACGCTGAACTTGTAATCTGGTTAGAGTAACTGCAGATTGCTCAATAGTTCTGCGTAGGTATTCTCTTTTTCACTGATTTATGTTGACATCCGCTGGACAGCTAATTTCTACAATTGTGCTCAGTTTCTCTTCTTTATCCCAAATCCCCATATCAGATCTGTTGTGCTTACAATTTATCGAGTCTTGGTATGAGTACTGGCACTGCAAACATTGTGGGCCACTGTTTTATTGAATGCATAGTTTTCTGAGGTCCGAATTATCTTTATTCGGCTGTGTTTTGTTACAGGTGCGACTGTAAGATCATACGTTTTCATCCACCCCTAGATACCTGTAATATTCCCCTAGATATAGGGGAAAAAGTCAAATCGGTGATGGAGATGACGCTAGTCTGGTTAAATCTTCCCCCATTTTCACAACCATATAACGTTTATCCTGATCAAACTGCAGCCCTACATCCTTTGAGAATGCTGTATGTACGTATGCATGTATGCATTTATGTATGCATGTATGTATGTGTGTACGTATGTATGTATGCATGTATGTATGTATGTACGTAATTGCTCAATTTGTATGCTTTGCGTTATGTATGTATTCTCCGGCATATAGTTGCATATCTAGACATGCTCATATATATTCAAAGGATAAACATTTACATGTATATATGTATGCATGTATGTAATGTATATATGTATGCATGTATGTAATGTATATATGTATGCATGTATGTAATGTATAAGCACATACATATGCATACAGGTGTGGGTTCTACACACACTTGTTCGAATGTGAATAAAGCAGGGAATTATAACTAGGTAGATGTAGAGAGTTTGGCCTACTGTAAATCACCTCATTATAATACTAAGAAATACATAAGTGTCACAAAAGAAAAAAAAGTAGTATTGGTTTTATAGGGCTTGCAGGATTTCAGACAATATTCCATTGGAAATCGGCATAAAGAAACATTCGAATGGAAAGCAAATATTTTAACGTCGAAGCATTTTGGTTTATTCTCAAACATGTATTATATATTTATTTTATGTTGATTGTATAGTACAATGCTAGATTTATCTTAGGGAGAATAGACAGCTATATTGTTCAGCTGTGTTGTTTGATGACTGCATACATTTATCTATGGACGTACTAACGTACTTAAGGAGGCGATGTGTATATTTGTATAAAGGAGTTCTGTGTAAATGTGTATAACAATACCAATGTGCATCCTCTTGTAATGCGTATGAAAGGGTAGTAAATGAATGCGCTTTTTCCTCTCATTCTCACATCATAAACGCGTATGCTTAAACACTGTATACGTAATTAAAACACACACACACACACTCAGTCAGACACACCTACTAAACACAAGCACGCACACACCAGACGTACATATATGTATATATGAGTGTGTATGTGTGTGAGTGTGCGTGTGTGTGTGTGTGTGTGTGCGTGTGTTTGTGTAAAATAAAATGAGACAAAAAGACAAGGCAATGTGAAATTCCTAGGTCATTTATAAATACATAAATATGTATATATATATGTATATATATATGCGCAAGTATGTATATATATATATATATATATATATATATATATATATATATATATATATATATATATATATATATGTGTGTGTGTGTGTGTGTGTGTGTGTGTGTGTATGTGTGTGTGTGTATAGATACCTATATATGGTATAGTATAGTATAGTAGGCATCCGTCCGTCTGGAGAAGCGATGGATCTGCGCTCAAAGAAATTGTGTCATCTGCTAATGGTGGCTGTAAAAGCCCAACGCAAGAGGAGTAGTCACGCATACAGTGGCTACATTTTAAGGAGGTTTTTGCAGTTGCTGCTAATTTTTCCTTCCGTCGAGTACCAATTTTTCAACCGTTCTCTTCATTCCCTTTCACAGTACATACCACCTGTGTGGTCGATCATTTGCAACCTTATCCCATCTCAGGACGTTCAGATGAAGTGGCTTGATATCTCTCTTATAGACATCTTTGAATCGATAATGAGGTGCTCTTGTGCCAGTAGCGAATTCCACATACATGAGGTCTTTTGGAATCCTTCCGTCTGACATGCGATGACCATGACGTAGCTGGAGCAAGATGTGTATGCTGGGTATTTTGGCTCGGATGAGGACTTTAGTGTTGGTGATGTGGACGGTCCACTTGATGTTTAAGATGCGTCTTAAATTGCGAAGATGAAAGACGTTGAAATGCCGCTCCTGTCTAGAATAGAGGCTCCACGTCACACTGACATAAAGTAGAGTACTAAGAACGGACGCCTTATAGACAACAATTTTGGTGTTTGCAGTCAGACTCTGATTGTGAGCCTATCAAATGTGGAGTATGTTTGTCTGATTCGCCAGTTGACCTCAAGGTCCAAGGAGAGGTCATAAGCGATGATAGAGCCGGGATAGGTGAACTGAATAACTATCTCCAGCCTGTAGTTGTTGATGGTGGGGGCGTGCTTGACACTTTGACAAATTACTTGGGTTTTCCTCAGGTTGATAGTCTGGCTGAATTCCTGACAGGCCTTTACAAGTTTGTAAACGTGTGCTGCATTTGTTCTTCAGAGTACGATGTCAGTGCCGCATCGTCTGCAAACATTTCTCTGGCGAGTAGCTTGCACACCTTGGATTTTTCTTTCAGCTTCGACAGACTAAACAGTTTGCCACTTGATCTGCTGTGGAGGTGATTCCGAAATGCATGTTTCAGCATGACTGCGAAGATGTCAAATAGAGTTGGGGCAAGTACACAGCCCTGTTTCACGCTGCTGCGCATATTGAATGCCTCCGAAAACGAGCCATCAAATTGAACGATGGCTTTCATGTCCGTGTGAAATAATTGAACAATCCTGAGAAGTCTTGAAGGACAGCCAATCTTGGCAAGGGTTTTGAACAACCCGTTTCTATCGATTAAGCCAAAAGGTTTTGTGGGTCCGATGAAGGTGATAAAATGTGGTTGTCTTTGCTCTCAGCTCTTCTCATGTAGCTGCCGGAGAGAGAAGATCATGTCGATGGTGGAGCGTTTTGCTCTGAAACCACACTGAGATTCGGGGCATACCTTCTCAGCGACGTTTTGTAGCTTATTTAGGGCCACGCGTGCAAAGACTTTCTCATCGATGCTTAACAGCGAGATGAATCGGTAGTTATTGCAGTCGCTTTTGTCTCCTCTATTCTAATATATGCTGACAATGTTGCAGTCTCTCATGTTTGCGGTACTGACCCCTCCTTCCAACATTGATACATTATCTTCAGCAAGCGGCTAAGTAGAACTTTACTTGCACATCTCTAGTGCGACGCCAACCAAACCCAGTGCGTTTCCATTGGGCAACACCTCAATGGCTTTGCTCAGTTCTTAAGTTGTTGACAGTGCGTTCAGCTACTCCATGACAGGTAGATGATCTATGATGTGTAGCGGACTGTCCGGGGTTTTTTGCTTTCTTATGGCGTAAAGTGTGGAATGAATGATATTTCACCCATCTCTCCAGCAGGTCTCTTTTGCGCTTCGTAACATCCCTGTTCTGGATTTGAGTGGAGCCATCTTGTTCTGGGTTGGGCCCATGGCTTTATTAATACCCTCATACATTCTAAGTTCTAAAAAAAGTAAAGCTACATTAGTCAAATCCATTTCTAGTTATAAAAAAGCAGGAAGGAATATTATATATATATATATAT
>NC_068983.1:139678237-139682079 GCF_001194135.2 Octopus bimaculoides | reverse complement strand
GTGTGTGTGTGTGTGTGTGTGTGTGTGTATGGTTTTGCTCAAAACACAGTGCCTCACCCGCATTAGGAATTGTAGGCCCGATCTTGAGTGCAATAACCTCACCACTAGACCAAATTGTACAATTCTGGACGTCAGAAACACATTACCTAGTGTCCATATTTTTCTGACCGCTTTATAAATCTTACTTCCTTTGGAAGTAGATTGCATTTCATCTCGGTTTCGGATGCGTTACCTCTGAGATAGTGGGACAGGGGGAGAATGAAAGAGTTAGAGATATAGATATTTTTGCTCGTATCAATCACAATTATGAGGACCATCATTTATTGAAATATATTTGAATGCATTAACACGTCTGTAATTAATATACTGCATCCCTTATGTAACGTGAGAAAATTAATTCCAAGTTAGCTACGACCATTTTATTATTTTACCTATTGTAAGTCGGCGAGCTGGCAGAAACTTTAGCACGCCGGTCAAATGCTTGACGGTATTTTCACTGTATTTACGTTCTGCGTTCAAATTCCGCCGCAGTCGACTTTACCTTTCTACGTCGTTAAATTAAGTATCAGTGGTGTATTGAGGTCAATCTAATCGAGTGGGCCCCTGCCACAAAATGTCGGGCCTTGTGGCTAGAGTAGAACAGGTTATTTTAGTTACTGTATGCTTTGTATGAAAGGGTAACAAAATTCCTTAATCATTCCTAGTAATTGACTATTGTAATATTTCTAAATTGATGTATTTTTTTTTAATCACTCAATGGGGAAAACTATTGAGAAATCATTGGATGCAATGAACGCTTGAAGTGAAGAACTGGAGAAATATTTCTTTTGCATTTCTATCAGCTTGATAAAAAGGACACCGCGTATCAATCTAAACTATATACATATATAGATGCGGTCCCGCACTCTTCTGAGACAAGTTCTCGCTGTTTGTTATTCGTGCAGATACACACTATTTTCCATTCCCTGAGTTTTAATATATGAAATATATATCTTACAGACAAACCGATTTAATACATCAATGAATGCATTAAAAATATATATGGAATTTTATTTCAGCAAAAATATTAATCGGCACAATGAGATTTTGCTTTTAGAATACCAGTGCTGTATTACTGTTCTGTTCAATTACTGTTATGTTGAATTACTATTCTGTACGTATCCCAATGTCTGGTATCGGTTAGTAACTATTGTTTTTGCTTAATATATGATCACTTTCTGAGAATTGCAATGCACGCTCGCATATTTATATTCAGGCATACGTACATATAAATAATCGTTTCTACTCTAGGCACAAGGCCCGAAATATTTGAGGAGAGAGCCAGTCGATTAGATCGCTTCCCGTACGCAACTGGTACTTAATTTATCGACCTCGGCGGAATTTGAACTCAGAACGTAAAGACGAAATACCACTAAGCATGTCTGCCAGCATGCTACCTTATACGTACATATAAATAATAATATATCTATGTATGAGTGGATGAAATATTCCCTCTCTAAGAAAATACCCCGCTTTCATGACGCATTTGAGTGAACATTGTATTATTAGCAAAATAACGGATTAAAACGAGATATTTATTCAAAAATGCTCTCCCTATTTCACTCGTTCACAAATATAAATATCATAAATATAGTTTGATGCATGTGCGTTTGCGAGTGTCTGTATAACGCTCCATACACTGTCAGTATGTATGGGGTATTATTTTCAGTTTATTCTCATTCAACGATGAACTATATTTTTTAACAGATCATCAATTCGAAACAGAAGTTATCGTCAAAGTTCAATTTACATGGATGTAAAACATGATCTAAATAATAAATATTTCGATAACGTTTGGAGAAGGAGAAGTAAATATGGCGTTATTATATTATTTTAATTTTTTTCCTGTTCCCGCCTCCAGTAACGAAATATCAAACATATATTGAATACCCCTTCAACAAATATTTTTTCTACTCTTTTACAACTGAAATAAATTTTCTATCGATAATCGTAATGCTCGTGACATTTGTATTTCTCTGTGAAACCATATACATAAAGGAAGATACAGGTCTTGACTCTGCACGATTTCTATTGTCCTGTGTATTTCCTGTTTCTATTTGTACAATATAAAGAATATGAAACAACATGTTGCTATCGACTTCTTTCATTTCATCGAAGGACGCTTAAATAAACGAAACAAGTTGCTTCTATTTCTATAAATGAGCAAAATAATACATAGTTTGGAGGTTGCTAAGCAATAGTTCATACAACATTAACATTAACACTAGCATACAGTTACTATTTCACTGGTTTATCCAGGAAGAATTTCATATCATTTAGGTTACTAAAAGTGATATTTCTCCTATAAAGGACTGAAGCTAAGAAAGCAATCGTATTTTATGTCTACTGTGTCAATATTTCAGTTCATCGCCCATGCAATAAGAATGATAATCCTCCAATAGTTTTTACTCTAAACTATATGATATTTTTTTTCCGGGCGAAGAGACTCCAATTGGTTTCAATATATTTCTCAGTTTGCGACGATTGTCTTCATCAACATTAATCAGAATAGTTCGTTTCCTTGATTAATAAACCAAAATGGATGAAAAAGTCTTCTGTACCACACTGCATTATTGTTAGCGAATTTCCCTATTTCTCAAAAAAAGCACAAACAAATACGATATACATAAGACGATGGTAAATAACTTTTTCAATGTAGTCCTACATCGATTTCAATACAGGGCATTGCTTTTGTTGCAAATTCCCATTTTATCGCTAAGAATTTCTCTCAACCTCAACCTCTGAACTTCTCAGTAGTATTACGATATTTCGTAGCTCACCAGTATTTATCTCACTGCAACAACATATCTGTCTACCTATCTGTCCCTGAAGAAGAACTACCACGAAATTACTCTACCAATTTTATTGGAACGTAGAAACATTTAACTTTACCTACCACGCAAACCACTAATATATGTGTTTGTGTATGTGTGCATGTGCGTGTATCTGTGTGTATGTGTCTGTGCGTGCGCGTGTGTGGAGAGCGAGAGAGAAGGGGAGAGGAAGGGAGGGAGAAAGAGGGAGAGAATTTTATTCACGTTAATGCTTTCATCCTGCTGTATTATTATATTTTATTCTGCTCTTATATTGATGTATACTTCCGCAAGATTTGATCAGCATATCTACATTATATAAACAATTGAAGTACAGCACTATATTCGGTTTTCAATAAACGAATGGTGAATGAAATGCAACTATATTGAAATCGGTACCCTGTGTTAGCCTGGTATATTTCTGAAGAATATGCATTGTATAAGTTGTATTGAATCTTTGCGTAATACTTCGAATAGGCATGTATTGTGGGAATGTTTGTAAAGAAGATTATAGATACATAGATTTGCTATAAGCATTAGTATATTTTCTTTTGTATATTCTGTTTTGTTTCTTTATTGTCTCTCAATTGACATACCGGACGCGTAGCCAAATCCATTAATGTATATCTCAAAAAATATAAATTTGAAATATTTATAGAGATTCGAGTATAGCCTGCCTGCGTCACACAAGCATAGAAGCAGCAATGCTTAATTCATATTTACCTGTACATAACGTTGCATTAAAGGAGTGAAGGAGACTGCATAGAATGAATATATGACAATAATTTCAATACAAAATTATAGCTTCAGGTCACTTTTTGGAAGCTATATATCATTGCGCAAACGTATACTCCAATGTTACTATTTTTTTCATTGTCATATTTTCACATTACAATTAAGTTATCTGGCTATGTGTTACTGTCTCTCTCTCTCTCTCTCTCTCTCTCTCTCTCTCTCTCTCTCTCTCTCTCTCTCTCTCTCTCTCTCTCT
>NC_068983.1:139676535-139678012 GCF_001194135.2 Octopus bimaculoides | reverse complement strand
TATATATATATATATATATATATATATATATATATATATATGCGTTTCTGTATTTACGTGCACAGACACATATGCGTATGCATATGCGAGTACGCAGGTGTGTATGTGGTTTTGTGTGATGTATATTGCGTTCATATTTTTAGACTGTCCAAGCCTAAAATTACGGTCTGTATGCAAGGTAGTTCATTACGTATTAAACACAAGCTTCTTCGCATAAGCTCACATTCTTAGAGTATTCTGATGTAGACCAGAGCCAATGTCTTCTCCTGTCCGTGCTTTCGACATTTTCATATGATCATATATTACGATTGCTATGTTCTATTCAACGTAGTAGTATCAACAGTCAGATTAATCTAACGAAATACTTCATAGGTTACAAACTGAACGAAACCTCATGCGCATTTTTTCGATGCCATCATCAAGTATTGTGCGCATTTAGTGTATATTACATTCATGTGGGCATATTTCATTGGCTCTGTTGTCTAAGAGAACTGAAAATAGAAGAAACAAAAATATTCTTCAATCGTGTAAATACAATTTTCTATTTAACTGAGCAACTTCTCACACTTTTTTCAACCATTGGGCATACGGGAATTCTTGACGCAATTAATCTTCAAATCCTTGCATTAGATAAGCTGAAATATACCAAATAAACGAAGCCTGGTTTTGCTATCCGTTTATCTTATAATGACATTCAGAGAGGAATGATTTATTTTAATCGAAATCATGAAGTACCTCTCGATGGACGAAATATATGTTTATAATAAAGGAAAGGTATTACTTAAATTTCATTTTGAAAAAAATATATGAATAGTGAAATCCTAATCCATATAAAATTGCCATGCAATTAAGAACTTTAATGTGCAATTTCTCACTAGTTTACATTATTTTGTAATGATGCATCCATAACAGAAACTTTGATATACCGTCTATTGATGTGTACAATGTCAGTTCACGTAATTGTCCCACGAAGTACATCATTAATTTATAATGTAAAAATGAAGTAAACACGCAGTAATGTAATATGTTTAGTGTAAAACAGAAATCATAAAGAATGACACGAAGTGCAAATATTTTTATTAAATCCTACACAAATAAATTAAAAGTGGACAATGTAAATAATATAACGTGAATGAAGCAATGCAAATTATTCTTCCAGAAAGATAATAAAACATTTACGATTGTTGTCATAGTTATCATTAACGATGTTTGTTTACATGAATCTATTGAATATTTGACGTCAATATATATGTTGCCATTTACAGTTTCATATAATATGCTTGCTTTAGTTTGGAGTATTTGATCAAAATATAGATGGGCCAACCTCTGAAATCGTATTGCATTGAAAAGGAAAACAAGTGACAAGGAACAGATATCTAAAATTAATGCAGAAACCTGTGTTCAGAGGTTAAATTGCAATAATGCATCACGGTATATTTTTATATATACCTCAGCCCCGACCCGCCGTTATATATAT
>NC_068983.1:139671264-139676519 GCF_001194135.2 Octopus bimaculoides | reverse complement strand
TATATATATATATATATTAAATATTCCATTATGAAAGCACTAAATATAAAATAATATCATTGATCAATTGTACCAACCAAATGTCATGCAATATCGACTAAGTCTATTTATAAATATACACTAAGTACTTTATACACGTCAAAAAAGTTCGTTGCTACAGAATAAGAAAAAGATAAACGTATCAGTGGTGAAAGTAATTTTGTTCATTGACAAATCTATGTGCCTAAGAACATGTGAGCTTGTCGCATATCATCTATGTGGTGCTTCTTCAAATTTGATCGAGATCTAGCTTTGTCAATGTTCAAGGGAACTCAAAAGGTATTCACAATTTCACCAAGACTTCCTTTATGTTGGCTCGCCTTCAGCGCTCGCGTGCTAAAAGGTCGTACTCTTTTGGTTACATAATCGAAGTTGACATTGATCTCTCCTGCTTTCTTTCATGTGTTACTAAGTAAACATTACCAATCCGATAGCAAAATGCACTAAGGATTGTTTTGGTCTAAACGTGTGTCAAGGGTTAAAATTCATTATAGGCTTTAAGTATTCTACGGGGACTACGCTATGCCGCTTAGAGTATGTACAGAGGGTTCAGAAGTTTGAAAATTCCGAATAAATGTGAATCACGAAGTGGGGCGGAACAGCATCAACATGCATAACTGGCGTGAAGATATGACAAACTCTAGAAACGGCTATGGCAAGGTAACGATTGAAAATCAATCAGGTAGATGTTCTCTGAAAATCAGTAAAGTTTCTGCATAACAAATCATCGACGACAAGGTTCGCAACCATAAAGTTTGGGCGAGATGAGTGCAAAGAAATGTTATCCAAGGGCATACGTGCAATCGTGTGGAGATGATGAAGGTGAAGTTTTTTTTATGAGACAGTAGTCACAACAGATGTGATCTGAATCCATCACTTTGAGCCAGAATCCAAAACATAGTATAATGATTGGAAATAGCCGGAATTGACAGCGAAAAAGAAATTTAAAACTTGATGTTCCTCAGACAAAGTGTTATTAAATATTATAGGGATAGCAAAATGACTTGTACTGGCACATTATTTGGAAATGGGGCCTACATTTATTAGGGTAGGCTGCAGTAAAATGCTAGTCAAACAAACGAAAAACATCAATTCGCATTAAGCGCCGAGTACAATAGATGCAAGACATTGCGCGCGTAGATATGGTCGTTCAGCCACCGTTGAAACCATTGAAAGAATATGCTTCGAGCTGTTGAACCACATTGCATACAGTCTAGATTTGACTCGTTCTGACAATCACCTTTTCGAACCATTCTTAACATCCATTACGAGGTTCTCGATTTACTACAGATGAAGCGGTGGAAACGGTGCATAACTGGCTGCGCGACCAGCCGAAAACATTCTTCTCTCATGAAATAATTCAGTTTTGGACCGCTGAAAGTAGTGCTTTGTAAAGTTAGGTGGCTATGTCACTGATTTTCTTTTGATAAATTACAGAAAGAGTGCGTATAATATCTGCCTTACCCGCGTACATACATTCTTACATACTTACATGTATACATACATAATGCATACATTCATACATGCATACATACATACATACATACATACATACATACATATATATACATACATACATACATACATACATACACCCCTTGTCATTCATGCTAGGGAAGTTTGAAGGATATCTCACTGGTTCACAAAGAAACAGAAATACCAAAATTACACACTTTCTTTGTAAATGGCTCAGAACTTTATGCAAAGAATATGCATGAGATGGAAAAGACCCTTCACCTAGTTACAACATTCTCTAAGGATGCAGAGTTGGAGTTTGGTGAGGATAAATAGTGTTATATACATGCCCAAAGAATTTGCACGACACTACTACAACATATCAGTACATGAAAGGATGAGCCTATATGAGCAGAATTCTATGCATGGATATCTTAGTAGAAACCTAGTAACATCGACCATCAAAGCAGTTTCTCATGAACCAATAGCCGGATCACTAATTCCCACTTTGATCGGTATGCATTTGCAATTCAGGAACAAGAAATATCAGCCAAGTACCTGATGCACAAAAGGGACAGAGAAGCAGGAAATGCAGTAAAATATGACAACCGATGCACACTTAGTGGCGTTCACTGAAGATATCACCAACATCATAAGCAGTTATCCGAAAATGTCATCACGGTGTTATCTACCGATGAGACATGACGTTGCAGCTAGGACACTCTGTAATGGAATCCGTCGGAAAGTTAAGCCTGAGGACAAAGAAATAGAAACCCACAAATGAGTAGTGGTGGAATGTATCAATGAAGACCTCAATAAAATGTAATCACAACAAACCTGATATAATGATTTGGGATAGAGAAGAGAAACTGTGCACAGTTGTAGAAATTAGCTGCTCAGCGGATGTTAGCATAAAGCTGAAGCTCAATGAAAAAGAGAACACCTATGCTGAACTGTTGAGAAATCTGCAGTTACTCTATCCAGATTGCAAGTTCAGGTTTATACTTGTAATTATTGGTGCCCTGGGATATGTAACACACTGCCTAAATATCAATCTTGAGAAATTAGGCTTCTCAAAACCAGAAAGGAGAAAGCTAATTTGGAGGCTGCAGATCCAATCCATAACTGGAACTGTAAAAATCTGTAAAACATTCCAGAAGTTTATCATTTAAATGTATATGAGCATGTCTAGATATGTAACTATATGCGTTGAGAATACATACATAAAACAGACAAATCTGCACAAACATACATACATACAAAAGTACCCCGTTGTTCGTGTTGACATTCCAATGAGGGAACATTGGATGGAGGTTAGAAACCCGTTGTTTATTGTTAAGAAAATATTGAAATAAACTAAATAATGACATACAAATCCAATCAATCACAAGAGCTCTAATGTCTGTAGTTTATCATTTAAATATCTATGAACATGACAATGCATACATGAAACAAAATATATAATATATACATATATACATACATAAATACATACAGACACACGTGCATACACACATGCATGCATACGTATAAGTGATGAATAAAAGAACATAGAGTGAACGACGTTCTTTATTTCATATTAATACAATCGTTCCCACACATCGTCACGCCTGCAGTACATTGATGAGACGGTATGCTTATCGTACTGCGTAATCGCTACCATCCATCAAAGATGTAAAATGTGCTTCTTCAGATGCTGAATAAGTCCATTGTTACGTCAGATTCTCATTTCACTCTATACAAGAATGAATACACAAATCAGTGTACTAATTGCTGTATGAAATAAAGAATGACATTCAGTTCATTTTCTCAATTTTATGCAATTCATCTCTTGTATAATGTCAGCGGATACTATGGTATTCCAGATGTATATCCAGCGGCCGGCGTTTTGCCTCTGTATGATGACATTCGGTATCCAATGCCTGTTAATGAGCTTCATATATATATATAAAGCCGCTTAGCACAGATTGACTTTGAACTCTCTTATACATGCACATTAAGTTTAAACGTTCTAGTTCACTTCCACTCTTTATAGCAGTGATTGAAAATAACGTATGTAGCGTGTTTTCGTTGATTTGACCAGAGCACATATAACAGAGAATCTCTATTAAATTGTGCCAAAAGCTTGGCGATACCTGATCAGAGTCCTACCCAAAGTTTTCAAAAAGTTTTCATCGTTCTCGACACAATCAAGGTGATCTTGTGCAACTAAAACCCAAGTGTCTTCTTGGTGAGCTGAAAGCAGTTTTGGCACAAACTTGGCAGACACGAGTCTCATACCCAAATCTTCAGTAAAGCGCTCGACAAGGTTGTCTATAATATCTTACAAAATTGGAAAATGTTGGAATCCGTGGAAAACTTCTACACTGGATTAAGTATTTCGTGGAGAATAGAATACAAGAAGTTATGGTCGATGGAATGCACTCAAGACCAGCAAAAGTCACCAGTTGTGTCCCTCAGGGGACTGTCTTGGGCCCGCTCCTCTTTATAATTTATATAAATTACCTTTCCAGTGTCGTAAATCACTGCAAAGTGAAAATATTGGCTGATGACACTAAGCTCCAGCAAATCATCAATGAAGAAGAAGAGTGAACTCAACTCCAGACTGATCTATATGCTGTGAGTCAATGGGCAGATAAAAACAAAGTGAAACTGAACGAGGGAAAATTTGAACTGATGCATTTTGGAAGAAAGTCTATACTAAAACAGCCATACACTTTTCCTTGAGGGGAACCGCTCACGGCACCCAATAATATCAGAGATCTGGGTGTAATTGTTGACAACAATCTCCATTGGAGTGCCCACATCAATAATAAGGTTAATATAGCTCGTAGGATGAGCTCCTGGATTTTCAGAATCTTCCGGTCCAGAGAACAAGGTGTCATCATTCCACTTTTCTCCTCCTTTGTACGGCCACATCTCGAATACTGCTGCCCCCTGTGGTCTCCCCATACAAAACAAAACTCGAGGATTGAATCACCCCAGAGAGCACGCACTAAACGAATTAAAGGCATGACTGATCTTGATTACGGGGACCACCTTAAAACTCTACTACGCCTTAAATCTCTACCGCCTTAAAGCTCTACTACGCCTTAAAGCTCTACTACGTCTTAAAGCTCTACTACGTATTAAAGCTCTACTACGTTTTAAAGCTCTACTACGCTTTAAAGCTCTACTACGCCTTAAAGCTCTACTACGTCTTAAAGCTCTACTACGTCTTAAAGCTCTACTACGTCTTAAAGCTCTACTACGCCTTAAAGCTCTACTACGTCTTAAAGCTCTACTACGTTTTAAAGCTCTACTACGCCTTAAAGCTCTACTACGCCTTAACGCTCTACTACGTCTTAAAGCTCTACTACGTCTTAAAACTCTACTACGCCTTAAAGCGCTACTACGCCTTAAAGCTCTACTACGCATTAAAGCTCTACTACGTCTTAAAGCTCTACTACGCCTTAAAGCTCTACTACGCCTTACAGCTCTACTACGTCTTAAAGCTCTACTACGTCTTAAAGCTCTACTACGCCTTAAAGCTCTACTACGCATTAAAGCTCTACTACGTCTTAAAGCTCTACTACGCCTTAAAGCTCTACTACGCCTTAAAGCTCTACTACGCATTAAAACTCTACTACGTCTTAAAGCTCTACTACGCCTTAAAGCTCTACTACGCCTTACAGCTCTACTACGTCTTAAAGCTCTACTACGTCTTAAAGCTCTACTACGTCTTAAAGCTCTACTACGCCTTAAAGCTCTACTACGCCTTA
>NC_068983.1:139669087-139670945 GCF_001194135.2 Octopus bimaculoides | reverse complement strand
CTACTACGTCTTAAAGCTCTACTACGCCTTAAAGCTCTACTACGCCTTAAAGCTCTACTACGTCTTAAAGCTCTACTACGTCTTAAAGCTCTACTACGCCTGAAAGCTCTACTACGTCTTAAAGCTCTACTACGTCTTAAAGCTCTACTACGCCTTAAAGCTCTACTACGTCTTAAAGCTCTACTACGTCTTAAAGCTCTACTACGTCTTAAAGCTCTACTACGTCTTAAAGCTCTACTACGTCTTAAAGCTCTAGTACGCCTTAAAGCTCTACTCTCTCCAGAGCCGCCGCGAGTGGTATATCATCTGTACGATGTGGAAAATATACCACCAGCCTTGCCCAAGCGACCTGAAAGCTAGTTTCAAGGTTCATCCAAGGCTGGGACTACGGGCCATAAATTCCCCTGCCCAATTCAGGATCACAACATATAAGTACACTGCGGCATAATTTATTTTCCTCACCAAGCCCTGCCATGTTTAACACTGTCCCGAAACAGTTAAAGAGGAAAAGTATCCTATCAGCTTTAAACGGAGTCTAGACAGATTTTTTTCAAGGAATACCAGACAAGCCACCCATACCTGGACACAACTCACTCAATAAGAACTCATTACTTGAATGGACGATAAACAAAACTTGACTGTAAAAAGGATATAGATAATCCTATCAGGTGGTGCTATGAAGTTAGACATCGCCTGGACCAATCTTTTGTCGAAACATATCTTTTTTTATCTAAGTTTTATACATGTGTGTGTGTGTGTGTGTGTGTGTGTGTAAGAGAGAGTGTGTGAGTGTGTGTTTGTGTGTGTGCGCGCGCGCGCGTGCGTGTGTACATATATATGTATATATCTATATTTACCTACACACACACAAACATACATATATATCAGAAAAAATATATCATATATTTATATAATATAGACGCAGGAGTGACTGTGTCGAAAGAAGCTCGCTGACCAACCACATGGTCCAGGCTTCTGTCACACTGTGTAGTAGCATGAGCAAGTGTCTTCCACTATAGCCTCAATCCCACCAAAGCATTTAGAGTATATACACACACACACACACACACACACACACATATATATATATGTGTGTGTGTGTGTGTGTGTGTGTGTGAATATGTGCGTGTGTATGTATGCGTGTCTTTTTGTTCATGGTTTTCCCCACCACCGCTTCACAACCGTTGTTGGTGTAGTTACGTTCCGTAACGTAGCCTTTCGTTGGAATAAGTACCGTGCTTCTATAAAAGGTCACCACTGGTATCGATTCATTTCACTTTAAACTCTCTCAGGTATTTACTTGCCTGGCCACAGTCTAATAAATTAAACTAGCAAAGGATAAAATATATCACTAATGTATCGTACTTAATCAACCACTTAATATATCAACAGATAAGACAGTGATAACTGTAAAATAGTTTGAGCATCTGACATGGATTTTCAACTACATTTTTTCCCCTGTGAATTAAATTATATTCTTCTAGTAGATTTTCTCTTTAGTAGTTTTCATTAATGTACTAAACAATTATATACTCGAAAAGTTACATAGGTTATGGAACAGAAATGTCATATGTTCAAACAATAAATACATATAATTAGACTGGCTAAACATGGTGAGTAGTTAAGTTGATGATAAGTCTCCCACAGATGTTACTGACATCGTTTCGTGTGTAAAGGATTTCCTGACAATTATGTATTTCCGATAGAGAGCTCTCACGTCAATCACTGTTTCGCTTCTTCTAAGCCCAGGAAAAATTATGTATACATTCATGTTTTTACGTACACACACACACACACACACACACACACACACACACACACACACACACACACACACACACACACACACACACACACA
>NC_068983.1:139667785-139668638 GCF_001194135.2 Octopus bimaculoides | reverse complement strand
GTGTGTGTGTGTGTGTGTGTGTGTGTGTGTGTGTGTGTGTGTGTGTGTGTGTGTGATTATAAAATTCAAAGAGTGGCTTCTTTGCCATTTACACTTGTACTGTTTTGAAAATCAGCAAGTTTTCAACGGTTTTCCTTATAATATTGACAAAGGGTATTGCGTTTAACCATAGGCATTAAGAGCCTATGACATGGAATGTACTTTATATCTAAAATTAAAGCGGTCTACCGCAAAAGGAGAAATTGCGATACAGTTCTGTACGCTAGGGACATGAGCCACTTAGTGAGTGACCGTATTCAAGTTGAGGAATTTGTCTGACGATTATATTCTGGTGATCTGAAGAGATAACCTTCAATGTCAGCATTGATTTGTAAGCCTACAATGAAATTATTATTACATGATGAAGGCTGCGAAACGGCCGTAATCCTACGAATAACAAGTGGTTAAATAGATATAATCACCTCGCATAATTCGTGGTGTTTTACGATATATGTATATACGTAATATATATATATATATATATATATGTATATATATATATTGTTTTCACCTTTTCAATATCACTGAAGAATCTCACTGGAAAAGAAGATATAAGGTTTGCCAGGTTTTTGTCTCTCTCACCAAGGTCATCAGCTGTCGAACGCCGACGAAGGGAAATAACCCTGAAATCCGGATACGTTCGTGCTGCTGGTCGAGGTGAGAGGGATAACTCCCTTGGCAAACAGGACACAGTCGTGTGTCGATAAGCCAGCTGGAGGAGATGTCCTCCTGGGGCTAAAAGCAACAGTAACATCCACCCCTAGGGGTCAGCCACACTTAAGTGGCAATATACTACACTTTATCGTGCAGTTAC
>NC_068983.1:139663010-139666643 GCF_001194135.2 Octopus bimaculoides | reverse complement strand
TGTCAGTATGCGCGTATTTATATAGATATAAACGTTTATATAATCGTATATATATATATATATATATATATATATATATATATATGTGTGTGTGTGTGTGTGTGTGTGTGTCTATGTATGTATGTATGCATATATGTGGAGGGAAACCGAGAAAATAAGATGGGACGATTTATAGAAATTGCCTGAGCTATAAAATTTATTGCATTATAGAAACATATTAAATATTTTTATATACATGTATCAATGAATAAGCTGTATTTCTCGCAAATACACTTTATAAATGCGTATAATTATAGGTGTCTATATCCATATAATATATTTCAGTGTCATATTCGTAAATACTTTCGCATACACACTCACGCACACATATAAACACCAATATAAACACACATACACTCAAACTATCATATGTAATCTCCACTTTGTAAAACTGCAGGTATGTGTGTGTATGTATGCGTACGTGTGCGTGAGCATATTGGCATATGTTATCCTCTATTTTCTTTTCCTCCTCTTGCATCCTCGACTATATAATTTATAATACTTCAATTGTAATATGCGCTACATAAAATTGTATTATGCTCAGTTATTTCTTCAGGAAAACCACTTTTGAATATTTCTACGGGAAAGTGATCGTGTTATATATCTTATTTGTTCAACTTCATGACAGTATCAGTCACGGGATGTATTTTAAGAAAGAAGCACAACTCTTTATATTAACGATGTCGTTTTCCATATTGGAGAAAGAAATCATAGATATAGGTATTGCTGCCTATTAAATTCTCATTTTAAATTCTGTTCATAGGCGCAGGCGAGCCTGTGTGGTAAGTAGCGCGCTTCCCAACAGCATTTCCAGGTTCAGTTCCATTACATAGCATCTTGGGAAAATGTCTTTTACTATAGCCTTGGGCCACCTATATATTTGAGTGGGTTTAGTAAACAGAAACTGAAAGAAGCCTGACATATGTTTGTGTTTGTATGTGTGTGCTTGTATCAGCATTTTCCCCATCCTCCGTTCGACACTTTGTAACTCAGTAACTGATAGCTTCTTTCAATTTCGCAATGTGTCTTTATGTTGTTTTTTTCATGTAAAATGCCATTTTTTTTCCGTGCCTCAAATAATGGAAATATCTTGAGTACTTACATTAGACGAAGAAAATATCTGCCACAGCATAAAACTCAGGTTTAATATACATTGTTGTGATATTTTAAATTACATGAGAATTGCAAGTTGAATTTACGGGGAAAATTAATAAAAGAAATCCCAATTGTATTTTAAAACCGAGATGTTATTCAAATATTTCAAAGACATTGATATGATAGATTGTTATACATAAATACATATACATATATGCACATAAGTATGTAAGGTGCCGAAGCGGTTATACACCGCTGATCACAATGATATACTGTACTTGTTGATTTTCCCAAACCGAGCAACTAATAGCTATCGGTTTCATGGTGACATGACGAGGATCGGTAGAGTCAGACTTGGCTGGCTTACATTCCGCGCTGGTAAAGAAACGTGCGAGCTTTGTTTTCAGTCTTGCGAACGCCTCTATTCCGGAAGGCCAGGTTATAGAACATGGTATGATTATTAAAGATATCCTCATTAACCGACAGATTAGACATCTTGATAGAAACAGCAGCGATAATGCTATTAAGGGTAAATCTAGGATGATTAGACAGGATATGGATATATTATAACAACTCATCCGGTTCATGGTAAGGGAAATTTAAGTTAACACCTAAGTCGAGAGTGATGATAGTTGCTTTAGTACTATATTCGAATGAAATAGAAAAATTAGAATTCTTAAAGAACCTACGTCGTTCCATAGATTCGTTCACAGTTATAATGTGAATTACCTTCGGTAAGGGTTTTCAGCAATGTTTATCTATAGATATTCTCAATACAGAACTTGAGAATGAGGAAGAGCTAGGCTTGAGACAGATTAACAGCTATCGTAATTTGATACATAAGTAATTAGTTCCAAATATATATGAGAATATTCTCCTACCAAGTATCTTCAAAATTTACACTCAAACAGTAAGACGTATACATCAATGTGATAGCTATCATACGAGGCAATACATTTATAGCGCTCCATCTCACTACGTATTTATTAAATCGCACTCAAAAGCATGTGATTCACTAGTTCATCACCTAATAGATTTACATGTATAATTTTCCTTACTCCTCTGGGCAGTCATCCTATAGATTTCCTTTCCATCTTATTCTATTGATGCTTATTATGTTAAGATTAACTGTTAGGAATATTGATTGATTCAGTGTCAGTAAGTGTATGTAAATTATGCCGTAATTCACTGCAGCATTAATAACTGCACTAACTAAAGTAATGAACCGATTAGCGAACTTCTGGATACTCGAATAACTTGTTAGAAATAGCTACCGTTTCATAAGTAAATGACAACTTACCTCCGAAAAAATTGCATACTAATTGTTCAGGAATGGAATATACTATACACAAAATGAAGTACTGGTTTGAATGCGCTTTACTGTGATTTTGGACATTGGTGTTGTCAATTTGAGTTGACTTGAGCGTAAACAATATATATATAAACTATAACTATTGTTTGTACTAATAATGAGTTCATGCATTAGCACAAATTCAGATATGTTTTGACATACAGTTCAAGTCAAGTAAGTCTGTTCAAATTGGCGTGCATTTATTGACCTTGGATGCGTTACATTTGTTCATTATACAGCAAAATATAATAGATAGAATTTTATTAAGAAAATAAATATTCTACAGTGCTCTAGCTTTCTTAACACAACGATCATATAGGGCAAGTCAGGGTACACAACACATAATATTGTAACACAGTAATATATGGAACTATTTACTGCTAGTTCTTGCTACAAGCCCACAATCCTATAATTAAATTGGACTCATTTAACAACGCTTATCTTAACAAATTCTTCTCATATTTTTCTCTTCAAATGGTACTTGAAGAGGCTGAGCAAAACACGAACTCTAACAGAAGATAATCATTTCAACTGCGACTACGAGATAAATTATTTTTTCATATCCACCAGGGAAAGGAAATCCACAAAAGTTTACTTATCACAGGAAATCAGTGATAACATTATAGACGATAAACAACGTTGGGTGCTTAATGCACCCTTCATGTGATAAGCGTTGTGTCCGGTTGTTGCTAGGCTATCAACATTCATACCTTGTATGGGATAAGATCTAAGGAATGCCAAATTTGAGGTTATAGCATTACAGTTAGCTAGTTAAGTATAGCTAAGAGCCTGACAAAATCGCTGCTGCGAATACTACAGCTACTACTACTATGACTACAACAATACAATATTAATAATACTTTCTCATTTTGGTACAAGGCTAACAACTTTGAGGGAATGATTTAAGACGTTTACATGAAGCTCAAAGCTGAAATTTATGGACCAGGCAAGTAAAATAGCAAATCAATCTCGGAGGCATTTGGATGCAGAACGTAAACTGTCAGGACATATGTTATAGATAATAATAATAATAATAATAATAATAATAATAATAATAATAATAATAATAATAATAATAATATCAATAACGATGGTAATGATAGTGATAATGATAATAGACGTATCTGGAACAAAATTCTGAGCTTAGC
>NC_068983.1:139661378-139662435 GCF_001194135.2 Octopus bimaculoides | reverse complement strand
AAGAAGAAGAAGAAGAAGAAGAAGAAGAACTGAAGAAACTTTCAAAATACAAAGACCTGGAAATAGAGGTAACTCGAATGTGGAATCTAAAAAGAGAAACAATTCCTATCATAGTAGGCGCCTTAGGTATGATAAAAAAATATTCAGACAAATACATAACAAAAACACCAGGACTTACAAATATATATAACATACAGAAAATTGCACTACTGGGCACTGCACACATCCTACGCAAAACACTTTCAATACAGTAACCATAAAAGCACCACAGCAAACCACAGCACATACCCAAGGCAGAGAGAGAGAGAGAGAGCGTGTGTGTGTGTGTTTTTGTGTGTGTGTTTGTGTGTGAGTGTTTTTTGTGTTGGTGTGTGTGTGTACCTGTGTATCTGAAAGCAGTGTCAATGAGAAAGAGAAGGAAAGGTGAAAGAAGATAGAAGAGAATTGTGTTTACAGCTGATCAGTTCTTTCAATGACAAGTTTCTTCTCGACCTTTAAAAATGGCAAAACCAGGTGGCATTGTTTGGAGAAAAGTTGTTTTTCAAGGAGTAGGCATCATTGTTCAGTGAGAGAGAGTGCGGGTGTGTTTCTGTGAGTGTGTGCGCGCACGTGTGTGTCTATGTGCGCGCACGTGTGTGTGTGTGTATGTGTGTGTGTGCATGTGTGTGTGTGCGCGCACGTGTGTGTGTATGTGCGCGCACGTGTGTGTGTGTATGTGTGTGTTTGCATGTGTGTGTGTGTGTGTGTGCATGGAATAAAAATACAAAGAAATATAATTACAAAGATAGAAAAAGTACATGTAAAGGTATGAAAATACAAAGAAAGTGAAGTATGTGAAAGGATGAAAATTGTTGGTGAAATATAAAATCAAAAATTACAATTTACTCTACAAATTTAGTCCTTCATCCAGTACAAACCATTACAGAAATAGTGATATTTCACCAATCACGGCTATATACATACAAACATACACACACATACACACACATACACCCACCCATACGTATACACATACATTTTAGACATAAACATATGCATATCATATTATAGAAGATCG
>NC_068983.1:139660112-139661123 GCF_001194135.2 Octopus bimaculoides | reverse complement strand
ATATATATATATATATACTTTATTTAAAAGCAGCAGAAATATAACAAAAAAAAAACCGTTCGGTTTTTTTGGTATATTTCTGCTGCTTTTAAATAAAGCATATTACTCTACCTCTGGTATTTGAGTACTCTTTTTTCCACCTTGTTGCACATTTCATGTGCTTACTCCGGTATATATATATATATATATATATATATATGAGTACAGCAAGGCACGAAAATTTTACTGGAAATAGCAGTCGATAAATTTGGGAGGCTATAGTAAACCTTCACTGTATATATCCTGGCAAAGACATGTGAAGGAGCGAACATAAAAATTTTCGTCTCACCACCAGGACGAACATTGGATAAATGGACAACCCAGATAATCTACTACCCAGGTTTCGGACTCTTCAAATACGTTTGTTATCATAAATTTGATTAGTCGTCTTCAGCTAGATTTACCTGGACAATATTCCAGATGTTGCTTCGTCAATGCCAGTATATTCGACTGAACGCCTAGCCGTTAACAGAACCGAGAACTGTGATATAGATATAGACATATACATATATACATACATACACATGCATGCAAACATACATACAAACATACATACACACATACATACATACATACATACATACTTATCTTAACATATAAATCTGAAATTGTGTGTTTGTGTGAAGCCTTTTTGAATGTTTATAGAAATCCACATTTTCCACTTTTTCGTAAAAATGTTTACATCAATGGAATTTTCTCGATCTGACCTTTCCAGTGCAGTAATTAGATTTTTAAAATTCCGTTTACTTTGTGTGATTTAAGGGAGATTTGGCTGTTGTTTCTAGCAACTTTTATATTTCATCCCTGTTACCTGGAACGCCATTCCTACACAGGCGCTCAACATAAAAATATAGAGAGTAAGAATTAAAGAGGGAGAGGGAGAGAGAGAGAGAAAGTGATACATACAACGTCATAGATTAAACTTTCATCTCAGTGTTCTTTACCTATTTTTCATAACATAGATACGTAAAA
>NC_068983.1:139656965-139659612 GCF_001194135.2 Octopus bimaculoides | reverse complement strand
AAATATAACTCATGTTCGTCAATGTTTTGAAAATTTACCGAGATTTTTACTAGGGTGTTAGGGTTAGGGTTTTAGGGTCAGGGTTAGGGTTTAGGATTAATGTTACGGTTACGGTTTTTAGGGTCAGGGTTAGGGTTAGGGTTAGGGTTTAGGGTTAGTGTTAGGGTTAGTGTTAGGATTAGGGTTGGGTAATCGTGCGGGTGTTAATCTGAAAACTTACAGATATGTGAAAAGTACCGACACTGCCATCTATTATAACTTTTGTTGTTCTGTTTAATATATACATAGATTATGTCTCCAAAGAAGAGAGTTTGCTGGGGAATGACAGCAACCGGTTCAAAATGACAGCAACAGACTGCAGTAATGCACCACATTCCAGAAGCTATTTTAAACATAATGCAAAATGGTGCATCAACATCTTCTGCCCAATCTGATAGAATTCTGGCAAAACTGTGTAGCAACAGATCGCCAGCAATTGCTTCATCAGAAATTGCCATCCTAGCTCCTGCTAAAAGGGATTACTCTGCTATGTATAATCAGGGCAGCGCAAAAAGTTGTTTTGCACAAGCATTTCTATAGCCAATTACACGGATGAAATTTACGTTTGCTTAATAATTTTACGCAAAACATCTTTCAGACTATCCCTATTAATTTCATCGTCTTTTGAATTATGAACATATTTACATCATAAGGGTTTTTTCGTTGTAAGGCTTTCTTTTTTAGTCGATTTTCAGCTAGCAAGACTTATCGTAGATGGCATAATAAGTCACACCCGGACAAGGTCGGGTTATACTGCTAGTTATATATAAACTTTCTGCATGACTGCGGAACTATAACTGAGTTACGTACTCGCTTGAACGGAAATTAATTGTTTCAAATTATGGCAGAATGCCAGTATTTTATGTGGAAAGGAGTTAGTCAGTTAAATCGACTCCACTACTTGACTTTTACTTTACTTTATCGATCCTGATAAGATGAAAGGCAGATCCGACACTGGCGAAATTTGAATTTAGCAACTGAAAAGAGAGAAAGGAATCCTGATAAGCATATTGTCCAGCGAGCTAACGATTCGAGCAGCAATACGTCAGATTTTGAGTAGGAGAGATTATGCAATATTAAATTATGCGGAAGCTATTGTACATTACTCACTTTACTATAACTATACCCGTTGGGGATATATAATTGATACTTAATCACACTTGTCTCCAAATTAAAACGTTCGATTCTTGATATATGACTCCCAATTGTTAGCAAGCTTGCTTTAAATTTTGCTGCATGACATAAGTGATAAGTGCTATTTTCTATAGCTACTGGTTGCGAATGAACTGGCAACATTGAAATGAACTGAACCCCGTCGTATGGATTGCCTGAGTAATTGAAAGGTCATGTCTTGTCACATTGTCACGCCGATTCCTTCTGAGAAATATAGTTTAGTAATACACATATCATTGAATTACTCGGCTACTTACACGTTGATTCAATGACCTTGTAGCGACTATATTCAAGCAACTGAAAACTCATGTTTGAAAATTCCAACCGAGCTTCTTTCTATATATAGTCCTACAACCCAGCAGAAGATGCCGTCCAAAGGCTTTGAACCTGAAAATACGTGAATGCGAATTACATGTGAAACCATTAAGGAGAGCTTTACTGAATTCCTTCGGGTTTTTTTTCCTGGATAATGCATTTTCAAATACATTACATATGAGTGTATAACAATAGCAAATATTGATTCTGATGCATATGTGTTCGAATGATGTTTGCTATTAAGGAAATTGTTATTTAATGCTCAAAAAGTTTCGCTTCCTATGATCTTTTTCTCCATGAATATTTTGTTCGTTATACCTTTGTATTTAACCGTACATATCTTATAGAGGGTATTACTAGCATAACCAATGCCATCCAATACATACAACAATATGATGTAACTTTTAGACGCGGCGCGGGCCTTGTGAGAGCAAATGGTTATTCTCACAAGATTGCATTGCGTTTCGCAGCAAAAACATGTCGTTTTGAAAACACCAGTCACTAAATCTTCTTTGAAGCTTTGAATCCAATATCTTCAAAGTGCTAACGGGTATTCTGGCTCGACGCATATCGTATATTCCTTATCTATCTTTTAAACTATCTTCTACAATTCCAACTCACATAAACTTTAACCCAGAATTTATTCCGCTTCAGAGAACAGAAATTTCTTTTTCTATTTTTCTTTTACTGGAAATCATTTTTTTTTTTCTCGCTTCCCCTCCCGTCTATATTTTTCGATGAATGAATGTTTCAAAGTCATATTATATGTTACATTATTCTATGATAGCTTAACATCTGCAATGATATGATTATCCTTATTTCTGCACTGCAATAAGATTACTGGAATAGGAATAAATCCAAAAGAAAAAGAATGAATCTCCGATTATTCAAATATGCTGTAGAACCAAAGGAAATGGTTCAGATATAATATATAAATTTATGCGCGTGTGTATTTACGCTTATCAGTCTTCGTGTAGTACTGTTATTGAATGTATTTATCGTAAGAAAATCGATGTGCGAATTTTCTGTCTGTCTTTCTCCACTTCATTTCTCTACGTGTCCCTCTCTCGCTAACATTCTCCCTCTCTTCCTACCTGTTTATATATATATATATATATAT
>NC_068983.1:139654700-139656729 GCF_001194135.2 Octopus bimaculoides | reverse complement strand
ATATATATATATATATATATATACATACATACATACATACATACATACATACATACATACATACATACATATTATTATTATTATTATTAATATTATCATTATCATCATTGTTATTGTTATCCATACACACTCAACAGTTTAGACTGTTGGAAAAAAAAACTCCTAACGTCGGGCTAGAACAAGTAAACTTAGATGCCAAGAACCCCCCTAATTGTCCTAGCTGTCCCTAATAACACAGTTTTCTGGAGCTGTACTAAACTAGGTTTTATTTCCTCTATCCATTTGGTCATTGGATAGTTCCCAATGCACCTATAACTAACAGGATTTATTTTACTAGCATAATACATTCACTTACTATATGAGTAACGCTTTCCTCATTTGATTTGCATAGCCTCTATTGAAAATTTACTTGATTTTAATTTATCTTGGCTTTTATCCAATAAGTCCTTAATACTTGACATTATGCTGCTATTAACAAATTATCTGTCTCTCTCTTCAGCCCTCGTTTTAGCAATCATAAACATTTCTCATTACTACTATTTGCTGCAACTACCTTAGAGAATCGACGATGCAACACCTAGTCCTACCAGTCAGATAACTTCTGTTCTTTGTTCTGGTTTTTAAGTCCGTTGGGTGTTTTAGTTTCCCCATGTCTTGCTGTGACTGTAGCAGCTTCTAATAAACTTTCTTCACTATTACCTACATAAGAGTCTACATCTAGTCTAGCGAAGTACACGCAGCCTTCTACTCATATTAACCCACTTCCGCCTTCCTTTCTAAGTAAGTATAATCTTGCTACTCCTGATCTTGTGTGGAGCCCTCCATTGATATTGAATTCCTACCCCTTTCTTCTGTCTAGCTTTGCTAAATCAGTTTTTATCGAATCTACTAAAACTGTTCAGTATCTAATTAACGATACTACCCAATTATTTACAGCCTCCACTAGAATCGGACCATGTAGCTTTGACTTAACTAGTTTCCTTTACCTTCTGATGTACTCCTTTTTAATTTTCGTTTTCATTTCTATAGTTAGTACTCTGTCAGATTCTACTACTCCTAGATGCGTATAACTCTCTCCTCCTTCCAATGATTTTAATGTCTGGCCATATGGTAACAGCTCACTACTAATATTACGCATTTATCTATGCCAAATTCCATGCCTGTACCTTTACTGAAGAGTCTTACAGTCTGTATTAAGAAATCTAGTTTCTTTTCAATTTTTACTAAGCTGCTTCAGACCATGCATAAAAAGGAAATGGTTAATTTTCCCCTTACTATTTCTGAACTGATACCCTGCCTTTGCTTCCCTTAATACATAACTGAGGGGGATCAAACATATGACAAATATTAGAAGGAAAACTAATCCCCCTGGAAAATTTCTCTCTTCTTATTAACCTTCCCTAAAATTGTGTCACCTGAGTAGAGATTTACTTTCAATTTCTTTATGCTAAAACTAATTAATTTTCTCATGTTGTTTACTGTACTGAATATGCTCAAACACACACACACACACACACACACACACACACACACACACACACACACACACACACACACACACACACACACACACACACACACACACACACACACACACACACACACACAAACACTTTAAAATTCCCATCTGTATATACATGAATATACGATCACATAGATACGTGCATATTATATAGACACGCATCGATATTCACACACTGATGCGAACATGCACGTATATGAATGTATCTGCGAGTCTGGTGTGTGAATTTGTGGCAACTTGTAATTTAATGAAGACGTATTTTCTTCTTCGAATCATAAACGTGAAAACCAGAAAAAAGAACTGACACAAAATATGTACAGATTCTAGTATATATAATGGCTCTAGGTTTCATTCACCAAAATATACAACCAAGATCTATACAGACACACATACGCACGCACAAACACAGACGCGCGCGCACACAGATGCACACGTACACACACAGATATATGTATATATATATATATATATATGTATATATATATATATATATATATATATATATAT
>NC_068983.1:139653272-139654106 GCF_001194135.2 Octopus bimaculoides | reverse complement strand
TATATATATATATATATTAGTTATATATATATGTGTGTGTGTTTGTGTATGTATGTATATCCGTATATTGAAGGCAAAATTAGCTTCAGAATATTTTCATATTTTAGCAAGTTAACAAAAGATTGATGAAGAATATTATAAGCCTCTTGGCTGTCTGCACTGAATATACATCTATCCAACTGATGCAAAGTAAAAGCCAGTCTAAAGATAATACACGAGATATATACAGATCGTTATATTACACGTTCTTAAATATACATACAAATATATATGCACATACCATATAAGCCACATGTACACAAACCCACATATATGTGTGTGTATTGCCACTCAGTATATGCGTGTATTGAACTACATATCAATGTACTCTCTAGAAAGCACCGTCGTATCGCGTGGTAGCAATTGGTACCGACTCCAAACAATAATGTCAGACATTCTCAAGAAAGAAGAAAATACCAGTTTTGACATATCATTAAATGAAAGATAATATATGTTCTGGAAATAAAAGGAGAGTTGTTGACAAATGTGCCTCATTCTATAATTTTTACCATCACTGCAAATACCCTGTTTCCTCCAGCAGAGGACGTATGTATCAATGCATATACACAACTATGTAGAAAACACACACTGTGCTATGTTCTTTTATGACTCTCAACACAGAAGAAAGAAATAATTCAATGTGGCAACTGGAATATTTTTGAGTAACAACAATATATGCACACAGACAGAAATACACGCACTACATTCGTATATATGTGTGTGCTCATTGGTGCATGTGCGTGTGCGTGTGTATATGTGTGTGTGCGTGTGTACGTGTGTGCGTGTATATATATA
>NC_068983.1:139648966-139652189 GCF_001194135.2 Octopus bimaculoides | reverse complement strand
CAAAATAATTAACTTACAAGTATATGTAAAAGGAATTGTGGCATTCTTTCATAATGCCACATTTGTTATTGCGGTTTGTGAGGCTTCACGTCAGTTTCCATCGTGCTAAAACAGTTCAACTAGAAAAAAGTAACTCATGAATGGCTCTTTTATCCAGAACAATAAACTCTTTGAATAAAGTTTGGACAAAAATTCATATGTGCGTGACCCCCCACCCCACCCCCACAGAATTTTTTTTTTTTTAAAACAAACTCGTGTGTGTGAATGTGTGTGTGTCTCTGTATTATTTGCTGAGATTAAGGCATCTAGTTGCCTGGATCGTTAGCACGCCGGGCAAAATTCTTCGTGGTATTTCTTCCGTGCTTACATCTGCGTTCAAATTCCATAGAGGCTGAATTTTGCCTTTCATCTTTATGAGAGCGATAAAATACTTACCAATCGAGCACTGTGATCGCTGTTATCAACAAGTCTAATCCCACCGAAATTCCATGCCTTGTGTGCCTATATTAAAAATGTTTATTTGTTGAGACCAGAAAAGAGAACTTGTACTTTGCAGGATCTGTGTGTTCGATGTCTTCGATATGCTGCTTAAACTATTGCAGGTCAAGAAGTGCAAGAAATATATCAGCAGTAGGATGTTTAAATTTCAGGTTCCCAGTATCTGGGGAGGGATGTTTGAGCATACTGGTCAATACGGAATGAGATATTTGGGCGCAGCCAGGTTATTTCAATTTCAGGTGCACTTCGAAGAGATTCCTAATGGCTTTGGTTTTCTAAGAAGCCTACAATTCGATTTCACCGTCTCCTTTAAGAACAACAGTTAAATTTTGTTGTAAATGTTGCAATTCACTGAATATAATCCTGTAAATAAATGTCCTTTGGGAAAATAATTTGCAAGAATCTTTTGGAACGCATGGATTTTAACATGAAAATCACCATCAGAACCACTTTGTGCAATGTCAGCGTTTAAGACGTCACACTACTTTCAA
This sequence comes from Octopus bimaculoides, assembly GCF_001194135.2. Lineage (NCBI taxonomy): Eukaryota > Metazoa > Mollusca > Cephalopoda > Octopoda > Octopodidae > Octopus > Octopus bimaculoides. Next base: position 139,651,200 of record NC_068983.1, on the reverse strand, counting down.
TTATTTACAAGTACTATCATTACAAAGTCCAAAGCGGAAGCCTGTATATACATCTATAATAATAAGAAAAAATACTTTGTCAGTAGTTTTAGCAGAAAATCTAATATATTCTACATAAAAAATATAATTTTAGTGCACATTGTTATAATGCGGCGTTGAGAAAATATCGATTAAAGAATAACTTGAATATATAGAAAGAAAGATGCGAAATATCAACACAATATTTCATAAAAGCGTCCAACGTAAGTAGAATCTTCCTAGAAATGAGAAAAAATTATTTGTCATCAATAACAGTAAGACAAGATGCTTAATCAATGCCGTAAAGGAAACTTAGTTATATCTGAACGGAAAATTGATAAATCGAGCTAACAGAAATAACTTTGAAGACACTGACCGGTTCAACCTACCACACACACACACACACACACACACACACACACACACACACACACACACACACACACACATGCACATACACACACACTCACACACATACATGCACGCACACACAGGCACTCACAAAGATGCAAAACTACAAAATGCACTGAAGTGGTACAAGCGTAACACTAGAATCTTCGACAATCTGTCAGGAACAACCTGCAATGCTATCCGCTTTGTTATATCTAGAATGTACATACATACATACATACATACATACATACATACATACATACATACACACATACATACGTGCGTACTAGTGAGTGCAGAAAATTTCCTGGCATTGTTTAAAGGCATATTCCCCTCTCAGATTCACATGCTTATTGCAGGGGACCTTCAGTTTTTCTAAGCCCTGTAAAAAAACTGAGAAGTTTAGGCTTCCAGCCAGGCCTTTCGTGTTGCACATGTATACAATTTAAATGGTATAATTGTGAAAGAATACCAGGATTTCACATTTGTGACAGGTTATTACTTTTAAACAGTAAACGCTCAACGTCTTCAAGATGAAGATTTTGTTTTAAACGGATGTGTTGCTATTTGCTTTATGATAGAAGTTTGATTGAATACAATGTTACATTTTATTACCATTTGTTCAATTAATCCAGCATCGATGAAAATGAAACCTCAAAATAAAGCCGAAGGCTCGAAAGTTTAATTCTGAAATACAATATTACATTTCAACTGGTTCGAACACACATTCATCATTTGTAGCATTATTAAATTTTGTATTTTATGTTTCAAATCTGTTAATTTTTGTTTGGGCTGTTCTCAAAATTATCTATTTATAGCAATCAGTTAATCTTCCTGTTACGTTTCCAATGCTTTTATTAGGAATTTATGTATATAATGAGCCATTAATGTTTTTGTATTTCTATTTTTAATTAATTCCTACTGAAAATTCACACCAAGTTTTATTATTCATAACAATAATGTTGACAGGGTGTTTGGCATTGGGTTCCATATAATTGATATGATTATGTGTAAACAGAGTTCCTGTTCGCCCTCCTGTACACATTGGTGTCATATATCAGTGACCGAGCTGCAACATTTCACATATTGCGCATACTGTGTTTCTTCTCAAAATTTCTCAGAATTTTATCTAAAGCACGCAAGTTGTACGAAGTGGTTATATAATATCCAATTGATTTTTGTTAAAACGCAGCATTAAATTATTCAGATTTCCCTATTCACACGCAAATACTTCAGTCACTAATCCAAGGTAGAACATAGAGGAAATAAACTTCAGAGGTCTTCTCAAACGGATGTTTTCACAAACTTCATTGAAAATAATGTTTGTTGTTTCCATTTTAACTCCCTAGATGAAGCCAGTATCGTTAAATCCTTTCCTTTTTATCTATCCATACTTAACTTCCGTATTTCCCAAAACTTGCCGAGCTGTGAAACTTTCACTAATTCAAACTTATCCATGTGGCAAAATAGATAGCGACACCGACAGAATATTAAAAAGAAATGGTAACTGCAAATAAAAAAGTGAAGTTTGATCTAACATTTCACCTACTTCTCGCGAGTTTCCTCGTTATGTGTATGTTGCGTGTGTGTTAGTCAAGTATAGAGTACAATAAAACATTTGTAAATCACACCCTTATATGAAATGCATAGTTACTAACGAACAAGCATATTTCAACAATAGCTGATATTCAATGTGAGTTATGCTGCATACCATAGTACGTAAGTACACATACATATACACACACACACACACACACACACACACACACACACACACACACACACACACACACATATATATATATATATATATATATATATAT
>NC_068983.1:139646768-139648665 GCF_001194135.2 Octopus bimaculoides | reverse complement strand
TATCCGAAAGATGGAGACGAATAATGCAACAAAATGGTTCATATTTGGTACATTAAAAATGTAATGGCAAGTATTTATTAACCTTTTTCTTTCCTTTAAAAATAGGCACAAACTTTCCGTAGAATCCTACATCAATATATATATATATATATATATATATATACATCGCAAAATATCTTTGGAATGAGAACCCATGTTCGAAGTTTTCCAAAGACACATGATGAAGACTGGAGGGTATATCAGCCGAAACGTTGTGTTAACAAGCAAGATTACGACAAATAGAAATGAAATGAAAATAATGTACATAATTACTCATCTCTTAAATATAGAACTGTATTTTAGAATGAGAAACTGTCATAAGAACCCGTGACACGTAAAAACACTGAAAATTATATCGTTGAGAAACAGGAAATATCTGCTACGTTTGTCGGAACTTCCCGATCACGTGATTTGACTTTGCTATGGATTGCACAGCTGTACATGTCCATCTTCGTGATGAGAAAGTAATCTCTCGACAAACATATATGGAATCTAAGTGTCTATTCTGGCACGGCTGTAGCAATTAGCCAACAGACTTATTAAAAAATAATTCACATCGAGAAAAGAAGTGTTAATGCCAAAATGTAATCTTGATCTTGAAATTTGAGTTAGAACACAGAATATTGCATTCCTCACCGTGTGAGGAACTTGTATATGACTCATGATAAAAACACACGAAATTGTATCGTCTAGTACGCCAATCGAAATGATGTTTTAATAAGCCCAGTGTCTCTGTCTCTGCCTGTCTGTCTGTCTGTCTGTCTATCTGTCTGTCTCTGTCTCTCTGTCTCTCTGTCTCTGTCTCTCCCTCTCTCTTTCTCTCTCTCTCTCTCTCTCTCTCTCTCTCTCTCTCTCTCTCTCTCTCTCTCTCTCTCTCTCTTTCTCTCCTTTCTGTATGCATATATACATACATATATTGAGAGTTAAATTATCTGTAATCGTTGCTTTCTGCGATGTTTGATTTTCCGGTCTCCCAAAGATTAACAGCTTAAATTTAGTGCTTCCTCTTCCTTTTTGTTTATATTTCTTGATTCGTCAGAATATTCATACACACCTGCATACGTTTATATATGTGTGTATGCATGTATGTCTACATACATTGAGTATTTATAAGTGAACGAATTAGGAAATATTCACTTACATAATTCATTTGTTATATAATCTTCTGCAGAAATAGACATAGGCTTTCGGTAATCTAATTTTAGATTATTTCAGGAACACATTGGTAGTTTGGCAGATTCCTTGTCCTAGGCATAAATGTTGCTCTATACACCAAACATGTACATGAACCATGTACGATTTATCTTTAACAAAAAACAGAACTATGCGTTGTTGATACCGCATCAATAGTTAGATTACTTCAAATATGCCGTATGTATCATATATTTGCTCAAACCAACTTGAAGGTGTCTAATTTAATTTTTTGCATGTGCTATATTATCTCTGATTTGGCGCAGAATTTAACATAAAAGAAAAATTATTTCAATAAAGAAAAACATATTTATCTTTACACTTCTCAGAATGGCAAAATTCCACGTAATAAAGCAATATTTTTTTCGTAGACTTTTCCTGGATGAATAGTAATGTTTCGAGACATGTACAATTACCGCAACGAATATAAATGAAATGTCATTCATAAAGATACATACGTACTTAGACTCATATTCAAATGAAGTGTGCAGCAAAAAGCTATAGAATTGCATGCACATTTATATGCACATACATATATGTATATTATGTGTGTGTGTATGCGTGTGTGCGCCTGCGGGTGTTTATCTATACGATATATTCATATATAAGACGTGTAACTTTTATGTGTGCATGTGAATATATATATATATATATGTGTATATATATA
>NC_068983.1:139627679-139646317 GCF_001194135.2 Octopus bimaculoides | reverse complement strand
ATATATGATGATTTGACTTAGGAATAGATATGGTAATGGACATTTTTTACCACTCAGCATAATTAGGACTTTGAGTGAGACCTCATGTGAATACAGAGCACACTATCAATTAATGAGCAACAAGAGAACATGACTTGACTTACTTTACAACACTTTCTTCTATAGGAACCATTCTCATACCTGGGTGATTTTTTATAGCAGATATGTTTGTCATAAAGAGAGAGCGAGTAAGGAGAGTGATAGAGTAGGGAAATAATGAATTCTGATTTCAGCACGTCTCCAGTAATTAAAAAAGGAAAAAAGGTTAGTACATCCCATTGAATGGGCACGTTATTTTATCGACTCCAATTTTATGGAAGACAAAATTTGATCTCGTTGCATAGGAACGAAGAACATCAAGAGCCGGAACAAATAATTCATTTTGATTCAGGCTCAATTGTGGCAATTTTGCGAGAGAGTGCTAGTCTATATCGTGGACTAATATTTGAAAACGAACATTACAAACATTTTTCTCTGTCAATACTCACCCATTGTCTGGAATGTCCAGTTATATTCTCTATTTCCAAATGAATTTCTGTATCCTACTGCATTGAATTAAGCAACTGTTTGGGAACATGCTTATACTCATTCCCATATCTTTAGACGATGATGATGATGACGACGATGACGATGACGATGACCATGATGACGGCAACGACGACGACGATGATGAGGATGATGATGATGATAATGATGATGACAATCTTTCTTTCATTTAGTGGACAGAAAACCCGTGCACATGTGCAATGACGCCTTATGATAAAGGGTTTGCAGAACGAGTTAGTTTTAAAAAAATATATGCAGTTATTTAAACGAGCGTATCAATACACAAAAATATTTTAAATATATCAAGATTTAATCGTATAGTATAATTACACGAACACATTCCTTCAGAGGTAATCATAACTCACAACCCTATGCAAAGCCAACATGTTTACATGTTTGAATAATACTTCTGCACTTACCATATTTTGTCCACAATTTTCTTTTTATCCTCGTTTTTGTAAGATTTCTAATGTAAATTCGTGTGTTAAAACAAAGTATGTTGTGCCTTGGGTCATTACGCCAATAATAATAAACAAACAGCTGATTGATTGTTTAACTAAAATATTAAACAAGCGATAGATTAGTTAGTTGGTTAGTCATTTAACCTATTCCCTGGAATTTATTCCGGGTCGTTCGAAACGTATTGTTGTAAATGATCTTGCCTTCTGCTAACCAATGCATGATATTTTTGTCGCATGATGGACACACATCTGTGAGATGCTGAGCTCGCCTTATACTCTCCGAGTGCTACACGCAAGATTTGTTTCTATGTCTTGGTGCATTTCTTCGGAATCCACTGTTTTAAGACAACTTGACCTAGCCTGCTCATCGAGGATCTTGCAACCCGAGCAAGATTTCTTGAACTATCTGCATAGAGTACTCAGATCAACTTTGCCATCCCTTCTCGTACAACAAATGTTTCTGGTTGCTTCGATGGCCTTGTGGCCCGGTTCGACTACGTTGTATCTGTATCTCTGCGGTTTTGAAATTACATATGGAATTAATAAATGCTCAAGATGCCAGCACACCAACTACCAAGACACTATCAACTTCAGATAGTACTTACTCGGATTTAACTGCTTCGGTTACGTGATATACACACTGTACCTAAGTTCGAATACAAATATTGCAGAGCATTTGCCTTGCCTCAAATGTAATGAGGAGAAGAAAGTGGAAAAATTATTATTATTGTTGTAATTATTATTATTATTATCATTATTGTTGTTGTTGTTGTTTTTGTTGTTGTTGTTATTATTATTCAGTGAGAGAGCAGTGCATGCCATCAATGTGACACTGGGGTACAATTATACGAAGCCCAATATACCCATCATTACTACCCATTCTGATAAAGATACACCAGGCACATTCATCACAACCACATGTGTGCAACATGGTGATTGCATATCAGGAGAAATAGCGCATGACCTTGCACATGAGGCCCAGTTAAAATTTTCCTGAGGTCGAGTAGCACATGCCGTTCAAAAGGTCCCTGAATAAGGGTTGTTTAAGGATGCTGAATGAAGTACCCATGCTTCCAAGGGTGAATTATACAAACCCCAAAGAATTCCTCTCAACGCATGACAATGGTATTTCCCCACTACTTCTGCTTGTGTTCAGAGATGCACTTATCGTCAGTCACTAAGGGACATGCTCAATGTGTTAAGATCAAACAAATGAAAAGCAAATCTGTGGTACGGAGCCGAATATTTGCTGTAGCCCACCTTTTATATCAAGAGAAAACAATGTAAATTCCAATCAGTTAAGATTAAAAGCCAATGCTTGGTACTGCATCAAGGAATTATCATAGTTATTATTATTATTATTTTATGTTTGACTTTTGCTTTGCATTTGTACAAGTTGGATCCAAGTCTCACTCAGAGACCTCAAGAGACAACAAGTTAAGAAGTTCATGTAGGCGTTATGCCGACGGTACCATATATTTGGATTTGCATATAGTGTTGTTATAGAGACTGTTTAAGAAACCATATGAACATTATGTGTTTGTTTTAAAATTTGAGATCACATATACAGTATTTTACGTAGGAAATGGGCAGTTCCCATGGGCACTATCTTTTGAACTTCAGCCATTTTGGGGTTTCTTGGTATCTGAGCTAGGAAGTAATCAGCCCGTTTCGCTGTCATTTCCAGGGCACCTATGACAATAGGTATTGTTTTAGTCTTCAGGTTCCATATTTTGCTTATTATTATTATTATTAGTAGTAGTAGTAGTAGTAGTAGTAGTATTAGTATTAGTATTATTAGAGTAAATGTAATAATCGCAGAAATAAAAACAGCGTATTAAATCAGTACATTCACCTAAAATAAGAAGTATGAACTATTATACCACGTACTTGTTTGCTTTTAAGAATTTGGCAAGACTCTAAAGATAGCACCACTGTACATTATGAGGCTGCATAGATGAGAAATATTTAGACACACATATTATTTGAAAAGTATACCTCATACTTTCTTTCATCAGTACGATCAATAGTGTTGAATAGTATTTTCAAAATACTATTATTAATTCACGAAAGAGGAAGCAACATTCTGAACAACTGCCAATAGTCTAGCACTGTCTATAAACCTGCATACTTGAAGGTTATTAAAAGATAATTAGATATCGGTGTTTGTGTAAGGTTTTGAAGGGTTTAGTAAGTTGTCAGCCAAATATAGACTGGAAGCAGGAACCAATTATTTAGAAGATACAAACAAAATTTGTATATTGCTGTGCCAATAAATTGATCCTTCATCATATATGGAAATCAATTTGAATTATTACTGAATAAAGATAGCAGAAATTATCTCACACATAAACCGGTGACGAACCTCATTATCATACAACGATAATTGTTATAAATCTAGGAGGACAATATCGAATTGAGACCCGTTACATACACATATAGTTGTTTCTTTTTCGGTAGAGCAGGCAGGCTCAAAAGTGCTAAACATGATGCCTCGGGATCGTGTGCTTAAAGAGTTAAAATATTTAAATCACAACGAACATAGGAAAGATGGTTTTTCAGCGCCATTGAGTCGGACGCTAAGCAGAGCGAGGGTGAGAGAGAGAGAGAGGACGAGACAGAAGGAGAGATTGCAGTCACCTGAATGTGATGTAGTATAATCAATTTTCCAGTACATTATACATCTAAAGAATAATTAATTCATAAAAAGAAACATGAGAAAGCAAAGTGGAGACAGTGAGTGGATTGGTTTTCGATCCACACATAAGGCAAATTCCACCCTTTACCGAGTTTTGATCCTTTGATAAAGAAGATGTTTATGAAGTTATATTACTGCAAAATCTTATCTGACTCTGTAGTTCAGATCAATACCTACTTCAACTTTTTCCTGATTCCGGAGACAGATAGTCTCGGAGCTACTTACGGTTTCAATTCTTTCAATTGTACAAGCCATTACGTATACGAATCAGCGAAAGCTTCTTTGCATTTTCTTCTCTAGATATACAAATGACATTGTTAAACTGATCTCTTGAACGGGAAATCAGAAAATATAATGTGTACAACATGATCAACAACAAAGAAAATTTGAATTGCAGCATTCCGATGACACCAAATTTTCTCTTTTTCTCATTCCCTTTCTTTCCTTCTGTCTCCTTCTGTCTCTTTCTCTCTCCCTCTCTCACCCTCCCTCTGCTCAGTGTCCGACTCAATGGCGCTGAAAAAATATCTTTCCTATCAACTTACATACGAAATATACAGGGGTCTATTTGTGCGTTACTGATCAGCAATATCTATTATTATCAAGAGTCTTACGTACGAAATATCAGCAGATGAAATAAAGTACGAGATAGAGCCGATATGGCCAAACAATTTGAAAAGATTCTAAAAGATAGCGCTTATCTAAAGCGTAACGGACTCCTTTGTCATAAACTCCTAGAAAATATTTTTTCCAGATCATTGAGATTGATACCTGTACACAATATTCTATTTATTGTCTACAATTTAATCACAAAATCAGAAATGCTGAGACAGAATATATCAGTTGTTATAATCGCCCCAAAAAATCGACTGCCAGTCAACCAAGCGTAATATTTCTAACCTTCCGCAGGGCCTGAAATTTTGGATTAAAGTGTTAAGCACCATGTTCTGCCATTAATAATGATAACAACTGCAACAATAATAATAACGATAATAATAAAAATACTAATAATAATAATAATAATAATAATAATAATAATAATAATAATAATAATAATGATAATAATAATAATAATAAATAGCAATAATAATAATAATAATAGTAATAATAATAATGATAATAATAATTGTCTTGGTATAAAAGATGGGCTACAGTAAATATTCTGCTTAATACCACAGATTTACTTGTCAGTTGTTTGACCTTAACCTTAGTGGCTGACGATATGTGCATCTCTGATCATGAGCAGAAGTAGTGGGGGAGCATCATAGCCCTGTGTTGAGAGAAATTCTTTGGGGTTTGAATAATTTACCTTTGGAAACATGAGTGCTTGGCTCAACATCTTTAAACAAACCTTATTCAGGGACCTTTTGAATGGGATGGGCTACTCGACCTGAAGAAAATTCTAACTGGGCCCCACCTGCGAGGTCATGCTCTGTTTATCTTGATATGCAATCACCATGTCGCGCACATATTGTTGTGATGCATGTGCCTGGTGTACTTTTATCAGACGGGTAGTCATAATGGGTATAATGGGCATCGTATATTTTACCCCAGTGTCACTTTGATGGCATGCACTGCTCTCTCACACAATAATAATATTCATACTATGCACTATATAAAAAAATACCTATGCTAGGAAGAGCCCACATCCTACCCAAGACACTAACATTTCAATAATACAACCTAAATAAAACAACGCACAGACACAAGGCACTCTCTATATAGTAATTATCTAGTGAAATAAACTTCAACCTGCAAGCTATATAACCGACGAATTACACACTCAACACATTATACAAGCAATAATACAGCAAAAGACTCCATCAAACCTCAAGAGAAAAAATGACGTCACACAATAATGGGAAGTTTTTGTACACTCCCAACGAGAGAAAAGAAGATACATTCCAGTAACAAGTATGCGCAGGTTATGCAGTAGAAAGTTGCCTAAAACTGAAATAATAACACCAACAACAACATGATACCTATCGAAAATGTGACATACCCCAAAAACATTTAAGACACAAGATGACGGATATATATATTAACCGTCTGGAAAATAAAAACGAAACATGGTCAATACATCGGAAAAATGGAAGGAAAGACAAAACGTACGTCTGGATGTGGATATAAGAGTGCTTGTAATTTACTCAAGTGACAAACAATGTAATATATATTTACAGAAACATTGTTGGAGTGTTGCAAAAACAGAGTTAATTTACTTTCCTGCAGGGAACAGTTAGGATATGTTAACATACGGAGTGATATATTTCACGGAGGCAGCTTATTGTCACACTTATTTGTCATTTGCATCATCATTCTGAATCAAGTCCTTAGAAAAGTGAAAATGGGATATGTGCTTGATGGTATCACGATCAACCATGTAATATTCATGAGTTATAGACATTCGGGATAGAAAAGAATGACGTTGAAAGCTTAACATCTACTATACACCTGATTAGTCAGGAAATTGGGAGGCAGTTTGGGCTAAATGTGGCTTTGAAATCCTGAAAAGTGGATAAATATCAAAGAGTAGGGTTATTGAACCTCTGAATGGTCAGATTATTAAAGAAGTGGAAGATGAAGGGTATAAGTATTCGGGAGTCTTTGAGTTGGATAAGATCAAAGAGAAGTAAATGAAGATGTTTACAAAAGACCATCTTGGAGGGGTGAAACTTTGAATGTTCTCTAAATTGAATGGTAGGAATAAGATCAACGCAATGAATAAATAAGCCTTATCCTTCATGCGTTACGCAGCAAAAGCTATTAAATGGGGGAAAGCCAAATTAGAAAGTATTGATAGAAAAACTAAGCAATTGATGACAGTGCATAAATAATTCCGTCCAAGGATTAGTTTGCATGACATTATTGTTGGAAGAAAGAAAGGAGGTAGTGGAAACGTGTTAAAAACAAGGAAAACAACCTAGTTTGGTACGACTAAAGGGCAACGTCATGTCAAAAGTAAGACACCTCGGCACTCTTAAATCTGTTGATGCAGTAACACTGAATGAATGCAAAAATAAGAAGTGAAATAGAATTTGTAAATGAATCTAAGGACACACATATTACTGGTAAAGAAATGTATGGACAAGCTAGACATTTAGTGGGCCGTTGGAATCATTAAAATCTACATTCCCTTTGTTCCATGCCCACCTTATCTCTAGTTTGTCCTTACAATCCTTTACCGTACATACGTTTGTTCTTACATTCCTTTACTGTACACACGTTTGTCCTTAAATTCCTTTACAAGTTCAGTTGGACTTATTTTTTGCATTCATTCGGTGTTATTGTATAAACAGACTTCAGTGTGTCGAGGTTTCTACTTTTGACATGATATTGCCCTTTAGTGATACAATGTTAGGTTGTTTTCTCTGCTTTCAGCACATTTTTTTCTTCTACCTCGTTTCTTTCTTCCAAAAATAATGTATTGCAAATCAAGAAAGAGGCAAGGTAGGATATAAACACAAACAGAACGTGGTGGTTTCGGAGACTTGCAAAATCCTCAGGGATTTCCCAATCCAAACAGATCAGGTGCTAGATCATAACAGACCGCACCTACTGGTGGTGTACAAGATGCACCACGTGTGCTATATTTTCGCTGTTACGTGTCACTTTGACACCGCGAATAGTTAAGAATTAAGGCAAAAAAATAAATACAAGCCACTTAAGTACGTATAAGCCTGGTGATGGAAAATGAGTAGGATGAAGGTAGTTTCCAATTAGCGTTGGTTTTAGGGAGACAGTATCAGAACGCATTAAGAGGAATATAAATGAAATCGGAATGGAGTGCCCATAAGAACTGTTACAAAAGATTTGCCTCCTTGGCACGGACAGAATAATCAGGTAAGCATTAGATAGTTGAAAAGAACAGATAGTGTTAAACGGTAGGCACCAGTTAGCAAGCCCGTAACGCATGCAAGATGCCAGGAGTTCCAACAAACTTTGAGATAAAAAGAAATGATAATAAAATCCGTATATTTTCCACCATATTTCAGTCGTGTATGCAATAGGCTATAAGGAGTTAGTAAATTCAGAGCATAAGACAAGATTATCAATGTTTTCACACATTGAGATTTTTGAATTTACCTAAAATAATTTTATCGAAATAATTAGGTCCATAAATAAAGCACAAAAATATATGCAAAATCATAGATAAATACAATAATAAATAAATATATATATATATATATATATATATATTATACCGAAGCAATGAAACATAAAATATATAACAAAAAATATACAAAGCAACTTATCCATACACTAACAGGCGCATTCGTGGTTTTAAGGCTAGAAGCTTCTTCCCAACCAAATGTTCCGGGGTTCAGTTCCATTACAAGACAGTTTAGGAAAGTGTCTTCGACTGTATTCGGGCTGACCAAATCCTTGTGAGTGGATTTGGTAGATGGAAACTGAATTAAGACTGATTTACACATATGTGTGTGAGTGTGTGTGTGAGAGAGTGTGTGTGGGTGTGGGCTCGTGTATGCATGTGCGTGAGTGTGTGCGCACACACGTGTTTGTGTGCCAGCGTGCGTGTCTTTCTGTCTCTGTTTGTTCCCCACCACAACTTAACAACCTGTGTTGGTGTATTTACGTTCCCGTAAATTAGCGGTTCGTTAATAGTGACTGATAGACTAAGTACGTGGCTTTAAACACATAAGTTCTGGGGCTAATTCATTCAACTAAAATTTTTTCAATGCTACAGCATGGCCACAGTCAAGCAAATAAACGATAAAAAGAAATGTAAAATTATACACTCATCTGTAGCTACAATCTAGATTACACCCTGGCCCTTCAGAACAATGTGTGTCTAGCATTCCTGTATACACGTCATACTTCCAGAAATGTCAATTCCTGAACGTAAACTTGTGTAACTAGAATGTCAGCGTATAAAGATAGGAGACTACTTCATTCAGACTGTTCAGTTAGTTATTCACTAGCAAATTAGATTGTCCAGTTAGTTATTCACTAGCAATTTAGATTGTCCAGTGAGTTATTCACTAGCAATTTAGATTGTCCAGTTAGTTATTCACTAGCAATGTAAGCCATTACAATCTGCTTTCATCTTTTTGATAAGCAAGCAGGACTCACAATCACTTCTCCTGTATCAGGTTCAGAAAGTACAACGTGTTCTCCTTGAATATGTCCCTCACTGAAACCACTACGGAAACCCGAGTGGTCTGTTAGCTACTTAATGTTTTCATGCTGCCCACTGGATCTTTGGCATTTATATAGGAAATGTGTATGTTTTTTCACTTTGGAAAATTTTAATCTGGGGATATTATTCACTATTTGTTTCACTAACATGAAGTTTTACATCTCGTAACCATTTAAGATGGTGGGTTTTCTTGTTTCTTTTTTATCGTCGCCTCCTGGTTTGTTGTATATCTAGTTGGTTCCTCATTCTTTGAACTGAGGGCTAGGAAATTAGATTTGTTTTTGTAGTTACGGCATGAGTTATTATGAAAACGGACGAATCCCTGACTTATCATTAAAACTATGTAAACTCTCTTACCGTCATAACTCTATGAAATGTAAAGAAATATCATCTTGTTCTCAGATAACTGATATGTATATCTGCTTATGAAAATGTTTCTAAAACTTCTTTGGCTATTTCGTCACTTGCTTGGAAGAGAGAGAGAAAAAAAAAAAGAAAACTAAATCCATAACTATCAAAGTCTGGCAAATATAAAAGAAATATAAATCAAAACTAGAAATGATAAGGAATATCTTGTAAAATGCTGTTGCCCAGAAGGTATATACTGGTATCTATTATTGTTTAAAATGTTCCCGTATTGTATGAAATTAATTGGAGTAACTGGCACCAAGTATCCTTTCAGTACACATCCAAATGCAAACACATGTATATATGTGTGGGAATACAAATATATAGACGCACACACATACACACACACAAACACACACACTGACACACACACACGCACACTCACATACACACATATATATGTATATGTGTGTTTGTATTCATGTGACTACGTAAGCACACATGCGCACAACTGTGTACTCAGTTACACACGAACTCAAATATACACACACATATATGGTTGTATGTGTGTGTGTGGAGAGAGAGAGAGAGAGAGAGAGAGAGAGAGAGCGAGAGAGAGAGAGAGAGTGAGAGCTAGCAAGAGAGTGAGAGCTAGCAAGAGAGTGAGAGCTAGCAAGAGAGTGAGAGAGAGAGAGATGTCGAAAAACTTGGGACTGAAGTGATTAATTTTATATGCTTAGTCACAAATTTTATTTTCATAATAGAAACAAACATATGGTGTGTTCTCAACAGATATTTTACCAGCTTCGAATTAATATTAAGGCTTAAGAAAAGTCAATATCGTCGCAATATGCTTTTTCAACCTGTAGAAAGGAGTAAATAACTGTACTAAACTAAAAATCGATAGTTTGGTTGAAGCAGTAGTATTTAACTGAATGCGTCATCACATAAAAGAGTAGAATCCGGTAAGTCTAACACTTGTCTCAATTGGCAAATAGTAATGCAAAACTGTTCAAAAATTGGAAAAGATTTCATGCCACGATGAAGAAGAGAAGTCTGACATACCAGGCAGAATATTTTATAATGTTTAGCTTTGTCCCTCTCAGTACACATGACAAATATCTCCAGATTTGAATACCCTTTTCAAGGTAGATGATATAAATAGTGGCAGTGCATATGCTTCGATTGAATTGTTTATAACCTAAAAGTAATAATTTGGCTTTGCGCCTAGTTAAAAAAAAAATAATCATTAAGTATTGATGACTAAGCCAGATAAGTTTTAATCTTTACTAAAACATCTTCTATATTTTTCTTTCTTATACGTGTATCTTTGAAAAAAAAATTGGCACGAGTACAGCAGTATTGCTAAGGTACGTTGTTAAAATAATAAGGTCGAATAAACAGTCTGTATTTAAGGTGCCAACTTACAAACGGATATTAAGTTATGTTCCCCATAAAAACTAAGAAAATTGTATATTTTCTTCTAGAAATTATGTGTTTGTGTGTGTTTCTCTCTCTCTCTCTCTCTCTCTCTCTCTCTCTCTCTCTATGTGAATGTGTGTGAGTGAGTGTGTGCGTGTGTGTGTGCATGTGTGTGTGTGTGTGTGTTTGTGTGTGTGTGCGTGTGTGTGTGTGTATGTGTGTGTTGTGTGTTAAGCATGCGTGTATGACTTTATATGGTTGCATGTTTGTATGTATATCGCTCCCCTGACGATGTAACGTTGCCGTGAATGCTTTCCAAGTTCTTCAAAGATGCAGTTCATGGCTCCAATGTTACGAGCATGTCTCCTGATGATTGAAATTAACTGCTGTTCAGAAACTAAGAAAGGATATCTTCCTTCTCAAAGAAATCGCTATTGAAGTCTCCTTTCTTTTCCTTTTTTATATTTCTTTTCTGAGCTTTTAGAATACTCTTCGCCTCTACGGGAAGAGACATAATTACCAAATGGCAATTATGACCAGCACTGCTTCAAACATTTAGATAGGGGAGATCATCTCACGATTCAAAAATTTCTCATAATCTAGCATGTCATTAAGGAAAAGGAATAACGCATAGTTTGTGGATAAGAAGATAGTTCCTGATACCTGTTACTAGCTCGTGGATAAGAGGACAGTTGTTGATACCTGTTACTAGATCAGTACACATTAGCAGCACAACAATCGCCCAACCTCATCACTAATAACCAAAAGACTTTGTTTTCTCTTTAACAGAATAAAAGCGGTTGTGACCTAAGTAATCTGCATAATTTAAGGAAAATGGGTTAAAAGAAATAACGCGAAGTGTCAAGGGGCACGCATTTGCATAACATAGACAAGTATATCGGATAATCATGAGATTATGGTCATGGTCACTGTTCACTGTGACCATACCACATTTTACATCCTCCGAATTTGAAGGGAGAAAGCGAAAAGTTATCCTGAAACCAGAAAACTACTCTGCCATAATTCAACAAAATTATTGTGGTATAGATAACCACAGATGCAGTAGTCGTTTTAGACCTGATGAGAGAGTCGTTCCACCTAGTCGTTCCACCTAGTCGTTCCACCTAGTCGTTCCACCTAGAACGTAGTGGTCAGGATGTGAACTTGCAAAGTGCAAAATCAAATGAATACCATGATGCATCACTTGAACTCCTCTAAATATAGGACCATTTCAGAAAACTAGATGTCTTCTTATTTATCGAATGACAAATTTGAGCCCAAATGACACGCACCCAAATATTATAATCCAGAGTAAAATGCACAAGGAGGAGCATTTCGCTTACAGCTATATTCTATCCAGTGGGCTTCCAAATAGAGTCCTTTTATTCCACTTCACTCAAAATATTATGGTTTGAAGAAAAACCCTTGTCTAATTTTCTGCACACGTGAAACGAATCCTAAACTCAATATTATGAAGTGAATATTGCGCACAGTTGACTATGCAGCGCATATTTGGCAAAGCCTGTTCATCTACAAAAACATACATATTTCATACCCATTTACATACACACGCATATGCATACATACACGCATGCATGCATATGTACATACATGCATACATACATACATACATGCACACATACATGCATGCATGCATACATAAATATATACATGTATTTATGCATACATACAGGAATACATATATAAGTGCATAGAGGCATACATACATGCATGCATACATACATACACATACTTACATATATACATGCAGATAAACATAGACTCGTACACATACGTGTGTGTCTACATGCTTGTCTTTGTGCGTGTGGATGGGGCTGGGGTCAGATAGAAAGAGAATGCGAAAGAGAGTCAGTTCTGATCTGTAGTGATCGATTGATTAATTTATCTTAGATGGGTATTGAAAGCTTATTTTCCATAATAGCGTAATTATGTATCTTTATTGAGAGAATACGAAACAATGAATCCCATCAATGGTAATGCTAAAACTATTATTCATTCTAAAACAAGGATAACAGCTATTTTTACAGTTTCACTAGAACTGTGAAACTGAGATCGTCTTCAAAATGAAGTCAAGAGGTCTCGAACATTGCCACCTATAATGTATTATTGTAATGTATTATTTTAAAGTTATATCAAATAAAGGAAAATCCATTAGAGTAGCAGGAAAATATTGAAAGTGAAAATATATCAATCTTAAAGAACATTCGTGACTTAAATTTTAGCTGTTTTAATGAAAGCCTTTTATCAGTGAATCTTTATCTTTCCCAACCTCTCTTTCTTCATTTATATTTCTCAATGACTTATTCATTTTCTATTTTTCTTTCTCAGTCTTTCTTAATCTTTCTCAATCTTTGTTTCACTCTTGCATTGTTATTTTGCTTGCCAACCTCTGTACATATACAAATGAGTGTGCGTGTGTGTATGTGCGTGCATGTATGTATATGTGTGTGTGTGTGTGTGTGTGTGCGTGCGTGTGTATGTGTGTTTGAGTCTAACAATCTCAGTAGCTACGTTCTCTTCATTCGATATCTATTAATATATAAGTGTGTGCCTCTGTCGTCGTGTATATGAGCGTATTGGATGTATCACTGTGCATGTGTGTGAATGTATGTACGTATATGTGTGTGTCGAAGTGTTTGCGTGTGAGTACATGTGTGTACATATGTATGCATGCGTATGCATGTGCTACCTACTTAATAATATTCGCAAGGTATAAGCCAACCGGACAATTAGTATAGTAGTCAACACATGTCGAATGTGCCATTCAGTGGAATCGTTCACCAGAAACGCGTTATTGTGTGGCCAACGATGTATATTCACAATTATTCCGATCCTACTGCGTTTGGTTTTCCCTAGACTCACCTTCACTCACGTGTCAAGGTTGATGATTTTAAACATCAAATAGAACTGCCTATACCACATCAGACATTTGTGACCTTTTGCCCATATTAAGGAATAGTCTTTATGACATATGTCTCCTTGCAACACACACACACACACACAGACACACGTACACGCCCGCGCACAAACAATCTCTCTTCGCTTTGTGTGTGTGTGCGTGTGTTTGTGTCTGTTTTTGGGTATGTGTGTATGTACGTACGTATGTATGTATGCATGTATGCATGTATGCATGTATGTATGTATGTATGTATGTATGTATGTATGCATATACGTATTTAGATTGATTTGCAGGTATGTATTTGTTTTCACACGTAACTGTATTCGTGCGTGTATCTGTATTTGTAAACGTGACTGTATATGCGGCTGTATATAACAAAGTCTTCACACAAGGAGCGGTTAGCGTACAAATCTCCGAAGATTTCTCCATGCAAATGAAACGATAAATGGCTAATCCCTTCTCACAGGTAAACAAAGTAGCAATGGAATGTCAGTTTATCTTGAACATCTCATCCACTTGAATTTATTTCTCAGATCTCTAATATCGATCGTTCTTTCAACGATATTTTGAAATTACGAATAATCTTTACATAAACAACCGTACACATGTGCGTTCCACAAAATTGTTATCAAATTCTTAATTGTAAGTAAACATATACACAAGTTATTTGTAGCGTCAATGTCATAAAAAGTTAAAGAGCTTGAAATATTTAATAACTAAACCAATGTCATTTATCTCATGATCATCGCATTCTTTAGCCTCTGTTACAGATTCAGAAGAATATTGTTTTCTATTCCAGGCACAAGGCCTAAAATTTTGGGGGAGGAGGCCTGTCGATTAGATCGACCCCAGTACGCAACTTGTACTTAATTTATCGACCCCAAAATGACGAAAGGCAAAGATGACCTCGGCGGAATTTGAAGTCAGAATGTAAAGACAGACGAAATACAGCTAAGCATTTTGCCCGGCGTGCCAGCTCGGCACCTTTGATTCAGAAGAATACTATACATAGTTAGTACTATGCATATTTATGGATAATCTTACAAAAGTTATATTCTTGGAGTACAGAACCAATCACGTTCTATGATGATAAAGATAATGATAACAATGACAATGATATCGATGATGGTGATGAAGATGACGATGACGACGATGACGACGATGACGATGAATTTTATTTGTGATTCGAGTCCATACACTGTAGAGAAAGAAGAACACCTTAAAAAGAAATCTATGAGCAACACTTTAGGAACCTCGTCAAATAAATAGTAAGCCTTTAAACAGTGGGCTTATCTCATACAAAAAGTAAGTTTTGAGGTTGTCCAACACCAACGCCGAGCCATAAACAACCAGAACAGTAATATAACGAAGACGTTGCTAAACTCAAGTCAATATGTAACAAATAAAATGAGAGCATTAACTATATCATTTTTAGCTCCCTTAGAAATCGCTCACAAATTCTTATATATAATCGAATCGACAGATCCCTCAACTGAGCAATAAGTCAAGGCTTCGATGACTAAAATGAATAAGATATGTTATAAAAGTGGTACATAACTTGGGTACATATAACATTCCAAGAAGTGAGTTAAAATACATGTGAACTACAATTATTTCGATCCATCCACCCGCCAAAAAAGAAAATACAACTGAAAAGTAAACGTTACACTGCGAAGCATTCAATCATGAGCATCTGGAAACTGACATAAATATAGAGAGTGTCATAGAAGGGCGATTGATCATTATTCATGTCAGAGAGTAAGAAAATTGCATGAATTATGTCTCCATTGAAATTTAATGTCAATGGAGACATATAGAGAAACTCCATCAAAACCTAGCATTAATTATTTTTTTCCTATTGGAATTCCAATCCTGTTTTCCTATTATGAATTCCAATCCTGCAGAGGTCAACTTACTTTTCCATCACTGTGCTTTATAAAATAAAGTACCAGTCATGTACTGGAATCCTTATAACAAATATATCCACTCCACCATATTTCAGGCCTTGGCCCTAATCGTATTTATTTCTGTAAAGCATCATTTAGACATGCCTTTGCATCTGCCAATAACGATAACGAGGGTGTGTTTTTATTTATATTTTCATAATGCTACTTTTTTGACATTTATTACTATAAGGTGTAAATCTTAATCTATGATTATTGTGCATTCAACACAGGCCAAACCACATAAGCTTTTAGTTATTATATGTGCCAAGATGAGCAGCGTTATTAAATGTATTGTCCCATCTGCTTAGATCCACATCATATTTTGAAATATATATCTTGTAAATGCTTTTCCATTACATCAAAGTTCTGAAGGGCGATTTTAGGTACATTCTCAAAGCATGTCCAATCAATATTAATCTTTTTGAACGAAAACATTTTATCAGCTGAGAAAGTCTGCGCTTTTGCAATGATCCATTTAATATTTATTCTTTATGCAAATAATAATAAAACAGCTTGATACTACAATTTTATCTCTTCTGTTTGTGTTTTACCTTAATGCCCATGCCTCGCTTAATATCGAAGTGAACTGTTTGAATGCCAGCTTCAAAAACTTGCAATTTAATTATATTGCTGATTGAACAATTCACGCTTCTACCCACGCTAATTAGTGTTATTATCAAAAATCATTGCTGCTGTATTTCCATGTAGTATCAGTGATATCGAACATCGGTGACTAGAAAGAGTTGAACCAATGGCGCATCGCATTCACTAAGGTTACTAAGTGAAATTACAGAGAGGATAAGAAATTGGGAATAAGAGAGTTACTAGTTTAAAAAGGTTTTAAAACTATTCGCCCAACTTCGAGTTCAATCGGTAATTTATAGAAAATCAGGGAGTAAATTAATGAGCATTGGAGAACTAAGTTATACAAGTATAAAGTAATTAATTAAAAACATTATTACTTAATTTCGTGCAGAAATATGAGATTACTAGTCTGAAAAATTGCTAAGTGTATTTGTTGTTCTAATGGACTCTCCCTGATATGTCATGTTTGTATATAACATGTATATGTTTTTGGTAAATTGATATTATTATTTCAGCAAAGGTGGCAAGCGTGTAGAATCGTTAGCATGCTGGGTGAAATGCTTAGCGACATTTCGTCCGTCTTCAAGTTTTGAGTTCAAATTCTACCAGGATCGTCTTTGCCTTTCATCCTTTCAGGATCGATAAAACAAGTAGCAGTTGAACCTAGGTGTCGATTTAATTAATTTAGCCCCTACCCCGAAACTGCTGGCCTACGGCCAAAATTGTGAGCCCATGTCATTATTTCAACTTTGATTGTCTGTCTCTACGCTCTGAGTTCAAATTCTGTCCAAATCTGCTATTACTTAACCACATTCTCCAATGATGACATATACAAATTTAAATCAATACTACTGTATTCCCATGTAGTATCAGAGATATCGAACATTTGTGACCACAAGGAGTTGAACCAATGGTGCATCGACTTGACTAAGGTACTACGCATACTAGTATTCCTGACGCGTTTTCCTCTACTCAAAGCAGTCCCGGAAGTCTTACGAAGTGACACCTTTTAACGCCTCATTTGTTTATTTCTTCACCTATTCCACATTTTCAAATTCCGTAGCACTCGTAAACTTCTGTTTTGTTCATGGCAGCGTCCTTGAAAGCTGTTTGGAGCATGACAACTGTTCCGGTCGCCGTTAACCCCAGCAGAAAGCAGAATGTCACGGAAGCACGCTGTTACGTCGTTTCATCCATCGCAAGAATCGTCGAATAAGTGCGAAGTACTCCTAAACAATGACGCACCGTGTGACAATGCAACTTAACCAGACGAAGCCAGTCGGTAGACTTATATCTAACAGTCGCATCGAGTAGATACAGAAGCCTGAAATATTACGAGCTTGTCCCACAGAAAATATGTCTGGTTACTTTTAAGTACGTTCTCGAATATATATATGTAGGTTTTCGTCATTTACTTTTTCGATCATTAGACTGCAGCCATGATTGGGCACCTCTTTGAAGAACATTAATCGAACGAATCGACCTCAGAATTAGTTACCATTTCTAAGCCTAAAACTTCTATCCGAAAACTTTTTACTGAAACGCTGGGTTACAGGGGCATAAAACCAGCAACACTGATGGTCAAGCGTTAGTAGGGATCAAATACAAACACAAAAGCACACGCACGTACACATTTTAACAAAATTTCTAACTCTCATCAGAACAAACAAACTCGGCATAGATTTATTAGAAATAAAACTGAATATAAACGATATGTTTCATTTAACTAAGTTAAAGATTCATAACATTTATTGATAATTCCGTAAGTGATTATTTGAAATTTTTCTCTTATGTATTTTTCTCGGACGATTACTTATTTTTCCAGGCTGAATGTGCTGGAATGCCGGGAAATGTGCCGTTTTCTTTCAGAATAGAGCACATCATCCAATCCAGGAATAGAACGCATAATCTTACTATGTTGAGAGCAGCACTGACAGCTAAGAAATACCCATCCACTACATCTATGCACATACACATGGATATACACACACCTATATGTATGTATGTATGTATGTATGTATGTATGTATGTATGTATGTATGTATGTATGTATGTGTGTATGTATGTATGCAAGTATGTATGTATATATATGTATGTATGTATGTACGTATAGATAAATAGATAAATAGATAAATAGATAGACAGACAGATAGATAGATAGATAGATAGATAGACAGAGAGATAGATAGATAGATAGATAGATAGATAGATAGATAGATAGATAGATAGATAGATATAGTCATACTTGACACAGTTTGCTTTCTGTATTGTTTGTACTACTGTATTGAAGTGTATTATCAGTTCTCAACTGCAGAGCAAATATTCAAACAGGAAGGATGAACATAAGTTTATACATAATTTCCTACATGTTTCTCCGGTATTCCGAAGAACCATAATGGGGAAACGATCCTATGAATATTAATATAAAATTCTATTTATCTTTCTTTCTTTCACATACAATCAGACATACGTGTGTGTGTGTGTGTGTGTGTGTGTGTGTGTGTGTGTGTGTGTG